>NC_089874.1:104997500-105155000 GCF_040182565.1 Anser cygnoides | reverse complement strand
CCTGAGTTTATACTTCCAACCCAGATCAGGTGATGAATGATATTTGCTTCCCAGAAGAGATTTCAAGTGCTTTTTTTTTTTTCATTTTCAAGTTCTTCTTTAAGATTTTGTTGTTGTTGTACTGTTGTTTTACAGGAAAAAAAAAAGAAAAGAAAAGAAAGAAAAAAAAAAGGAAGGTCACCATATTTTGAACACCAACAATGAAAGCCTACATATATTCTTTGTACAACAAAACAATTTCAGCATGTTTTTCTCCCTGGGATGAAAAACCTGCAAATATTTTCCAAAGGCTCTTCCTTTGTTGGTTTGCTTTCCAAACCACAAATATTGCTTAAAAAATACTTTTCCACTAAGAATATGAAATGTTAAAAGTAAACAAAACCAAACAAACAACAAAAAAACGCCAGTGAGTTTTATTAGTGGTCGCATTCAGTTCAGGTTAATATTAGTGAGATGGCAATGTTGTAATGTATGGCCCTTAATTTTTGTGTATTTACATGTATATTTCTCATCTGCCATTATGCAGCCAAGTCTGCCTACTCTCAGAAAAAAAAAAAAAGTCAAATAGAAATCCCTAATCCCTACCCTTTGGTCTAGCCCCATACAGACACCCATATATATTTCTGTGATATTTTTCACCCAAAACAAACAAAAATCTTAGATCTGGTTGGAGAAGAGGAATTCACACACTTTCTGGAATGCACCACTTTCTGGAAAAGCAAGGAGGATGATAATAAATACATTCTCTTTGTGGCTAAAGGTTTTGATACCAAGAAGATTACTCAGAAGCTGTGTCTACAAAATGCAATGTCCCAGTCCCAGTTTATGAGACACTCATCTGTGGAGCAGCGCTTCTGGATGGTGACTCACTCATCTGGTAGCTTTTCCTTCACTGGAAACTACGAGTCATTATTTTACCTTTCTTAATAGGCATTAGAGAATTTTACATGTTAGCCTGCATTCAGTTTCTTGTCTGAAAAGATCTACTTTTCTGAAGCTGAGGGCAATTAGCTGCAATGCAAAGTATTAGGGAGAGAGGAGGATTTCCAACAGAAGCGTTGCCAATGACTTTTCTTTCTCTGATTTACGCACCTCTCTGCTTCCTCCTGTTCTCTCCACTACAAGCACATATGTCTATAACTGCAGAGAGCCACTGAATATAGAGATTAAATTAATAACTGATGTGTTAGAAACAGTTTTAAAGAATTAAAAGAATTTTAAAATGCACAGGTTGCATTTGTGATCTAACAAATTGCTATATCTCTCTTGAGAGTGCTGGAAGGGAACCCTAAAAATGCCCGTAAACAAAAGTCACTGTCTCAGCCTCACATCCAGACCAACAGCTAACCATCGATGATCTTTACTTGAGAGAGAGTTCAGTTAGGTTCTCCAAAGGTATATGACTCTCTTATTTCTCCTTTTGGTCTAGAAAAGGTAGGACAAGGGCTGTCCAGGTAGTTAATGTTAAGAGATAATATCCCGGGAAGTGAATTTACGTTAAAGCTTATAATGGCAAGTGGCAGCAAGGAATAAAGCTGGGAGTCTAAGTCAGCTTTTTCAAGCTCAGTTGAAGACAGACTAGGGGCTCAGTTTATAAACATTAACCACAGATAAAATGTCACAGACACACACTGCCCTTTGAAAAGTTAACATTTATCAACTCTTTCCAGGGCAACTGGTCCTGGTGGGTAGTTGTTAGCAATTGTGTCATGTGGAAATCATTCTACACGCATTAAAAAGTATTACAATAAAACAAATAAAGATCTTGATTTGAAAAAATCTTGATTTGATTGTTTTTCATAGGATGGTGTGCACTAGAGAGGCAATGCTGGCAGAAGGAGTTTTCTCTCTAAGACTGAGGGGGAAACCAGAAAAGCACACGAGAATTCTGAGAACGTCTTTCAACAAAAGCCCGGAGGATGGCATGAAACAGCTCTTCATTCATATTGTATTTATCAAGTGGCATTTCAATGACAGGAAGCTGTTCTCTGTGAAGTTCCTCTGCATACTTTCATACTGGCATTTGAAACAGATCATCCCTCAAGATCAATGCTGCAGAGACACGCACCCAGTATTTACCTTCCTGATTGTTTGGGCTTAGTCCGAGCTGTGACTTAAGAGTAGCAGTAAATGAGAAAAGTGCAGGTCTTCTAAAGACGCTCAAGTTCATTAGCTTGTATTTGTTCTTACAGATTTATTCTCATCTTAAAAATGTCAACCAATGATATAACTGCACACGTTGGATGTTGGATGGGTATTGCAATGATTTCTTATGCCTACTGTGTCTTCCAACCAGTGTTTTGTCACAGAAGGTATTTTCTTCTCACTTGGTCTCTCTTCTACCATTGAAGTGATCATAAAGAACAAATACAAGCAAAGACCTTACACAGAAGAATTGTGCAGCTGTAACTTGAGCAAAGACAACTGTGAAGCGGAGGCAGGGTTGACAAGGTGGGAACAAAGCTGCTATGGGATTTTCTTTTGTTGTTAGAAAACTGCTATTTGAGCAGGTTGTGTGTAAGCCAGGAGGTAGCACATATGGGACAGAGATCCCCTTTGCGTTGCAGAGACAATTAGTACGGTATGCTACTGTTGAAGTAACAAGATTTTGTCTTGGGGCTTAATTTTAGCTTTGCAGTGGCCCAGCAATAGCCGTACAAGTGGCTATTGCATCTACACTGCCGTGTAGTTCTACACGACTTTGGCCATATCAGCACTTTGATTAGGCATTGCCACCCAAGTTCATCTCTGTTTCCTCATTAGAGAAAGTTAGTGAAAGTTTTTCAGGCACGAGAAATAGCGGTGAATGCACAGCACCTTCTGCTGTTGTTGTACATCGGTTGGACTTGAAGGCTATCTGCTCAGTGACCTGGGCCAGCACCCTTGTTTTATGAAATAGAATTCTAAAAGCAGATTATGGTGAGCAGTAAGAGCAGGACTAGTGGCAGCCTTGGAAGGGGTCACCTCCCTTCAGTGGCTGATATTTCCAAGGTCTTGCATGCTGGAGGGGAACAAATGCCGCCTGGAAACCATTTAACATCTTTTCCAAATCTGTACCTCCTGGTTCCACAGGAGAATCTTGCAATTTTCTACAGCTGGTGCTGCGACTGTGCAGGTAATGATACTAGAAACAGCAGTGCTCTCTGGCAGACAGGCATTTTCTGGAAAAGCCTGAGTGGATGCTCTTCCTTTCTTTTCTCCCTTGGGAATAAAACAAACAACATATATCCCTAGTGATGAGGGCCACAAACCCACCAAGTTCCACACCCAACACTGACAATATAGTGCAGACTAGATTCTCAGCTGGTGTTAGTGAATCCACAGATTTTAGTATGCCATGTTTACTTGCTCTCTTTACTTACCTGAGCTGAAAACTCAGTTGTGTTTACGCAGCTAGTAAAACAAATAATTGTTCTCTCACTTGCAGCATATTTGACATTCTGCAGTGCTGGACAACATCAAACATGTCAACAGCACTGTTAAATGCTAAATCATTAAGCAATCTGGACAAGAATCCAAGGCTGTGAGCTCATAGTTTTTGTGAACTTGCACTGTACAGATACTATCAGAAATGAAGAATGCTGGCTATTACAAAACAAGAAAGGAGGAAGAAAGCACTACTTGTGACAAATGATTAACTTAGGAAATTGCAGTTGAAACTTGCTGAAAGCAAAGTCTGTACTTTTTTGAGCTCTAGAGTGTTTATATTTTCTACCACTGGTCTACTGAACTAAATTACTACAACCCCAGAAACTGCAGAACAGTTTACTTTTTGAATGATTTACTTTTGGAACCTTACAGGAATATTTTGGCATGTTCTTCCCCAAGAGAGTTATTTGTAAAAAGAAAAAAAAAAAAGCAAAAAAAAAAAAGCATTGAATCTGACCAGAGTATAAAGTAATTTTTCTCTCTGAAATTCCATTGAGGCATTGGGTACCTCAATCTTAACCTTAAATATCATATAGTCAAAAATGACTATGAAGTTAAAAAGAGAGTTTCATAAAGCTAAATCAAAACATTTTGGAATATTTAAAATTAAATATGTAATAATACAATACACATTATTTAGTTGTTGGGTTTTTTGTTGGTTTTTTGTGTTTCTTTTTTGTGATTATTTGGGGTGGGGGAAAGAGGTAACAGTAGGTCATAGAGGATTCCTTAAGGAAATCCATTTCAGTGAGGCTTTTGAGGTCTTCATGAACTGACACATAGCATTTAATTTCCCCTAAGGGTTACATCAGCTTTCATTCCTAGATAGATGCCGTCCTGTTCTCCAGAGGTATGTGTCTAAGTTTGTACCACTCACAGAGCATTAGCCCATCGTGGCCTTTGCAAGTGCCTCTCGGAGGTGCTTTGCTTTCTTTATACCATGTGTAATGTTTAAATGCCTGGCTCAAATGTTTGGACCCTTTTTGAGAATGAGATGCTAAAAGTATTCTGCTCTGTGTACATGGTCTAAAGACAAAAATTGCCCTTTCTTTATGACATTATAGCTGGGTAATCTTCCCCGCACTTATGAAAACATGTTGTCATTAAAAAGTTTTGGCATAATGGCATACCCTACTCTACCATATCATCTCTTGAGTGATATGTTAGCAAGAACATCTTTTGACCACTGACTACAACAGCACTGTATTTTAGTGCACATCCTTTATGAATATAATGGACGGACTGCAGCAATCTCTCAGAGACCAATTCTTAAATATCCTTTCAAGGTCAGGAGAAAATGTACATCATTCTGTCAAAATAAATACTGAAAAATGTAATCCTTTTTGGAAAACAAAAACAACAATATTTCAGAAAGAAATGGAGTAGATTTGCCACTGGTGCTTTATTTCCTTTCATACACCTAGATAACGCAATTAAATTTGTTATCTTTTCTGTGGTGATTTCACTCTGCTGGGCAGCTAAACTCCACCACAACCACTCTCTCACCCCCCTTCCTCAAAAGAAGAGAAGGAGAAGAAAGTATGATGGAAAGAAAAATAGTTAAAAAAGAAAGCTCATGGGTCAATATAAGGACAATGTAATTAAAAGAAAGAGGAAAAAAAAAAGCAAATGCTTTTACTTCCCATCAACGAATGATATTTGTCCAAATCCTGGGAAACAGGGCCACAATATACGTAGCAGGTTGGGAATATAGATGTTTTCATAACAGGAGACCACAGAATAGTCCAGGGGAATAGGGAATGGAGGTTGCAGTCAGTCCCTAATGCTTCATCTCTGCTGCTCCTTCACAGTTGCTCTCGGCCCCTGCTCCAGCATGGGGTCCCTCCCATGGGATGCTGTCGTTCCTGAACTGGTCCTGTGTGGGCTTCCCACAGGCTGCAGCCCTTCAAGAACTGCTCCAACATGGGTCTGTACCATGGGGTCCATCTGTCAGGAGAAACTGCTCCAGCACAGGTCCCCCATGGGCAGCAGCTCCTCCCAGACCCCCTGCTCCTGCGTGGGCTCCTCTCCACAGGCTGCAGCTCCGGCCCGGGGCCTGTTCCTGCGGGGGCTCTCCACGGGCCGCAGCCTCCTCCAGGCCACATCCACCTGCTCCACCGGGGGCTCCTCCACGGGCTGCAGCATGGAGATCTGCTCCATGTGGGACCCATGGGCTGCAGAGGGACAGCCTGCTCCACCAGGGGCCTCTCCACAGGCTGCAGGGGAATATCTGCTCTGTGCCTGGAGCACCTTCTGCCCTCCTTCTGCACTGACTTCGGGGTCTGCAGGGCTGCTTCTCACCCCTCTCTTTCTCCCAGCTGCTGTTGTGCAGCAGTTTTTTTCCATTTGTTAAATATGCTCCCACAGAGGTGCAAGCAACATCTCTTATTGGCTCAGCTCTGGCCAGCAGCAGATCCCTTTTGGAGCTGTCCGAAACTGGGACTGTCTTTCTGACATGGGACTGCCTTTCTGACATGGGACTGCTGGACTTTGGTCACAGAAGCCAACCCTGCAATCTTCTGGTAGCAAAACCTTGCTACGTTAACCCAATACATTTTGACAGAAACAAAATAAATTTATCTTAAAATGCTAAACAGTGATGCATGAATGTTCAAGGTCCAAAGTAGCAATCCTTAAAAAAAAAAAAAAAAAAGTGTCCTGAAATGTTCCCTATCTGTTATATTAACTATACAAATTTGATGACAATTACCTTTCACTACACTTGAAAGTGGGATCTTGCCTAAAATAGAAGAATGCTTGCTTACTGGGGAGGAACAAAAGTGCTGTGCCCATGAATCTCATTGTGAGTCTGAACACAGTTGTTGGAAAGGAAGCTGACATGGTCTCAATAGAATTGAGACTGGGAAGTGGCATTTTTTTAAAATGAAACATCTGTGTCAGGTGAGTGGATCAACTGGTGGGGGTGAATGTTTCTCCCTGAGTTCATTAAAAGAGGGTGAGTTAGCCTTACCACTAAGGGAAGAATGTAATGTAATAACTCAGCTAGAGTTTTTATACTCAGAGTATAAAAAATTTCCAAAGAGAGCAACAGGCTTGATCTGGCTTCAACCCACGGATTCCTTCCTGTTAATGGGGACACCCAGCAGTGTGATGGTGGGCATGATAAAGAGATAGGTATGGAGAATCACGTTCTTACTGTGATTGAACTGTGTATTGCAATTGCTATATTTTGGTTAGTGTAACTTACCTTTGTGTTGTGTTTTCATTATATTTTTTATCACTCTGCGAAATCAGAAATCCCTTGTAACATCAACTATCATCAAATAAGTGAACTTAATGTTAAACACTGCACCCTCCACGTGTGGACTACCTAAAAGAATGTGATCGGGGAGTATGAGACTGACAAGTATACTTCTCTTCATTAACAAGTTGTTGTTGCAAAGTTGTATTTCAGTATCAGCTAGAAACTTTTAGAAAAATAGTATTATAAATGTGGTAACAGTAGTAGAATTTTTGTTCTGAAAGGCAATTAAAAGGCTCAGAATTTGTACTTTATTATGTTTAAGCAAATGTTACAAAGAAGAGAAAAAGAGATTACCTTCTCTGTCTCCTGTTTCTGATTGTTTGCCATTGAAAGCTGGTTCATGCTTAGCTTCAATGTAGAACTTGTAGATAAGTTATAAAATAAGAGGAAACAAGAGGGGAGTTTGTGATAGCAGAAGATGCATCTATTAAGCTGGTGAATTCTTTCATTTCCACAGAAACAATTTAGGTAAAAGAGTAGAAGTAATAAATAAATACTGCTGTTAGCAAAACCATCTTGTCATAACTAGTGTAAGGTATAGAAAATCATTATGCCTCATCTGGTTAGAAAGGCTGTATGACTTGACTTATGCCATGCAATGTGTCAACAATGTTTTGGCATGCCATTTGTACATGAGAAAATCCCATTTTGGCAGAAGCAAAATATTTTTAGAATTGCATTGATTTGATAACATTTAAGACAAGGAAAGTATATCCTGCTAGAGTCAAAATGGAACTACCTGAACATTTCAAAATGGAATGTTTTATTTTTCATTAGAGAAATATAATTATTTTAAACATTTGTTAGTACAATATAAAATTGTTTTGTAAACTGATGTTTCTATCAACTTTTGACTCTTTCACTCTTAATTTGTGTGTGTGTGCCTGTGTGGGAAATTCTTCATTCTATTTCATGGATTTTCCATTAAAATGAAAAACGTCAAACAATTATCTGAATGTGTTATAGTTATATTCATAAAATCCCTCATGTGGATACAATTTCAAGGATTTAAAATGCATTATGTTTGTACAAGTAATGTTACATTTTAGCATTTAAAAACGAAACAAAAAAAATGTCTCTTTTTTAGGCTGCTGAGTACTTACAAGTAATATCTGAGAGTAGTTCATTACTGTTATTCAGATTGTCATATGAGTCATTGCTGATGAGACTGTATTATAAAGACCTAGTGAAGCAGTGGTGACTTTATCACTTGCGGCTGGATTTATTATAAGATTTTTATTACATTTACAAAACGTTGCCCTTTGGTTTTGTTTGCTACAAGTAAGCAGGAAACACAGCAGCTGCAGCCAGATGCTTTCAGTCAAAAACAGATGTGCTGTTTTTGCGTACTCCATCATACAGACATGGAAAAAAAAAAGAGCTTGATCTTATGGATTCTTGCCCAGAGAAACCTTAATGATTGCTACTTAGAGCAACTTCAGCATGTGTCATGATTTGAGGCCCAGTCCAAAGCTTCTAGAATTCAATAGGAGTATTTATGTGGGCTTCCGTGAGCTTTGGATCAGGGTATGAAAAGGAGTTCCCAGTCTCACTGAGAACTAGTGGAGCTTGTTTCAAAAGGCGAAGCAGATATTGATCTGCTTTGTGAAACTCTATTACATGGTCTTCTAAACACTTGGACTAAACACTGGAATTGTCGTACAAGATTCCTGCTTAATATGCAAGTCATGTTGACTGACCAACTGTGAACCTAACAATCCCCTGAAATTTTATAGCCTAGAAATTCTGGCTACCCTCCTCAACCTTATTTCAAGCATAGCTACCCAATAAATATTGTGGTGGTGTGTATTTGTTTGGCAACAGATTCAACTAGGTATTAATGTAAAAGGTTTGTGTGTGTTAACTGAAAGAAAACATCAATTCAGAATCAGTCTGAAGTGGTTCCAGTATATACACCTTGTTCCCTTGAGTCAACACTTGAATATATGTGCAAATGTAATGTTGCCACCCTGGAGGTGAGAAGTGGGAACTAGGCTGGACCTAGGATTCTTTTGTCATAAGAAAGGGACAGAAATGGTAGAGCTGCCTAGAGAGCAAGGGGAAAATTAGAAAATGCTGTGTTTGCTGCTTTTGTTGCCGTGGAAAAGATATAAGGGGATACAGGTGCTAACTGCAGCATCTGGATGTACAGGCTTGAAGGCTGCTAGGAGTAGATAACCTGTGATGCAGTTTACCCCTCACCTCATTCTCAGAAGGGGTGGCAGCATAAGTAGACCTGTTTTTTCAAGGTTTGCTGCAAATACAGATGATGTTTGCAGCATGGTCCTTGCTATTTTGTAATCTGCAGTCTGAAGCAGCCACCCACTTTGTCTGGACCTGAAGTTTACTCTGTTCTTCCAGTACTATTTATTTTTGTTTGTTTGCTTTTTCATCTTGTTTGAAGAGACATATTCAACACTCATATATATCCTGGCAAAATCGATTGTGACCACAAAGAGATGTGGCTTTTTAAAGGCCTTAAAAATACATTCTGGAGATTGACTGTGATACAAACTCTCTTCCTATGTTAACTTTGTAGTTAAACTGGTGGATCTGGGAACAGGAATTCAAAAAATAATATATATTTGAAAAAAATTAATCAGAGTCTGGTTCTGAGATCTGAAAGTCAGTAGACATCTGAGGGCTTTAGATCAGCACTGTGAAAACTAGTTTCATCAAATGAAACAGTTTAAGAAAAGTCAGCATCAATTTAATTCACAATAATGAGGACAGTAACACTATAAGCACAATTATATAGTGGTGCTGAGTGTCAATGCTTCTTAATACTTTGCTCAGATAGTGTTAGATAATCATGTAGTTAACTAATGTTTATTTTGATTTAGCAGCCATTTCCTTTTTACAAAAGATAACATCTATAAAGTAGTGAAAGTTAAAACTACTTAAGATTACAATTCTAGGACAAGATGACTGAGGTTTTATTATATTTTTCCTAATCAAATAATTATTAAATAGTTTTTAAATTCATATGTCCTTGCAAGTCATTGGCTTTTATTTATATTCACATTTGTGTTTATGAAAAATTCCAGAAAAAAATATTTCTTGGGACTTTCATTTCTTTAGGTAATACATGGTCGATTTCTAGAGGTCTATTTTGTCTTTTCCATAAATAGCAAACAACAAGTCACAATGGGGCAACTGTCATCATAGAATCAAAGAATGGCTTGGGTTGGAAGGGACCACAAGGATCACCTAGCTCCAAACCACCTGCCATAGGCAGGGATGCCATCCACTAGATCAGGTTGCTCAGGACCTCATCTAAACTGGTCTTTAACACCACCAGAGATGGGGCAACCACAACCTCTCTGGGCAAACAGTTCCAGTGCCTCACCACCCTTACTGTGAAGAATTTCTTCCTAACCTTTAATGTAAATCTCCCCTCTTTTAGTTTAAAACCATTCCCCCTCGCCCCGTCATTATCTGACTGAGAAAAGAGTTGCTCCCCATCTCTTTTATAAGTTCTCTTCAAGTACTGAAAAGTTGCAATGAGGTCACCGTGGAGCCTTCTCTTCTGTAGGACGAACAGCCCCAGCTCTCTCAGCCTTTCTGTGTAGGAGAGGTGCTCCAGCCCCGGGATCATTTTTGTGGCCCTCCTCTGGACCCGCTCTAACAGTGACAGCTCCACCTATGCTATTAGCTGTGGTGAGGAGGTTGGGACTAATCACCTAAACAGAAAGACCTTCAGGGCATATGAGGAGCAAATCAGGAGGAACCTAATCATAGTAAGAACAGACCACACTGAGTCAGTTGCTCCCAGGACTGTCTAATGAGGACAGTCCGGCCATTGTTCCTGAAGGAAACCCACTATGGAGGGGATCAAGAGGGAAGTTCCCACTGTAGAAGGCAGTCACAGCTTCAAGAATGCGCGGAGAAGAGCATTTTGAGAGTTTGTGAAGTGTAACGGGTTGTTTTATGAAGGGATGATGAGAATGTGTGACACTTGTAGACTGTTTAGGAAAAGGATCAAAGGGAGAGAAAAAGACGGATCAGCAAGGAACAAGTATAAGAAAATAAAGAGAAAAGGGGGTAAAAGAGTCTGTTGGAGTATAAACAGGAGTTTGGTCAGAATGATTGTTCATGCTTTATCCACGCTCCATGCTTGATCACTTCAAAGTCCATACTACGTTGTTATCAAATCTTACTTCCAAACATATTCAGCAGGGGTATGCTCTCATTTCTGAGTGCGGATGTGTGAGTGCCGGTGAACTTCAAGCTGTACTGGCATACGGACACAATCAGTGGTTTAAGTGCCAGCAACAGGATGGGAACGACAAACTGCAGGGGCTTGTAGGTCCAGGAACAGCAGCTGAGGGAGACCAGGGGTCTAGGGGTCAGCTACTGCATGGGCTTGGTGTCAAAGACCAGATACAGGGGAGACCATGTGATGGGAGTGCAGGTGTTGCACTAACAGACGTGATTAGTGATCAGACGTGATTAGCTGGAGAGGAGGAACAGGATGGGGCTGTCAGTGCTGCTCAGGCTTGTGCAAGTGTTGTGTGTGTCCATGTGGGGCAAGGGCACTGCTGTGTTGGCACTGGAATTTTAAGTTGCATATTAGTAGTGAGACCACGCACACACACATACACACACATAATGGCATTACGCACATATATAATTGTTATATATGCAATTATACACAATGAGAGGGACTTTGCCTGACTGCCAGCACTTTTCAAATATGATGGAGAGAGCCTTAGCAACTGCAGCTTCCAGTGGCCTCAAGACCCTGGAATACTTGTAATCAGCTCCCATATACTTGTATCTGTTTAGTTTCATAAGGTGGTCTTGAATCTCTTTTTCACTTACAGTGGGTGGGACTTTGTTCCCCTACTTCCATCTATGGGTGCAAGGAAACAAAGTACTTGGCAAGCCTCACTGGCAGTGAAGGCTGAGGCAAAGAAGTTGTTGAGTACCTCTGCCTTCTCCATGTCTGTCGTTACCAGTTCACCCTTCTCATCCATCAGAGGGTGTACACTCTCCTTGGTCTTTCTTTTCTGAGCAATATATCTGTAGAATCCCTTCCTGTTATTCTTTGCATCACTTGCCAAGCTCAGTTCCATCTGTGCCTTGGCTTTCCTTATCCCATCCCTGCACATCTGGACAGAATCCCTATACGCTTCCCAGGCCATGTGTCCCTGCTTCCACTGCCTGCGCATTTCCTACTTGTGCCTCAGTTTGACCAACAGTAGTTAGCCACAGGTAGAAAACAATACACAGTTTTCTTTCCAACTTATGCTGGAATCCTTATAAAATGTCAAATTGAAGGTGACAAAGAGCAGATCCCCTGTGCAAGAATACAAGAGAAATCTCTGTTATGTGACCTGCAAACACTTGGAGAACATCATTTTTGCTGACAGCAGACGGGTGATGTTTCACGATGGAACACCTGAACACATCAAATGAATTTTGGTGGCATTTACTGATCAGATCCCAGCTTTATTTCTTCCAGTCACATGTGTAATATTCTTTAACAACTCCCCTAAACCAAGGCAACATGCAGTATGGATGCACTGAAGTGTGCTGTTTGGGCAACTTCTTACAGACTGACTTCCTCAAGAATAGCTGCCAGACAGCTTGTAGTTTATTGCTTAGTTATATAATAAAGTACACCTTGTACTTGGCCAGAAAAAAAAAAAAAAAAAAAAAGAGATAAATCAAATACAACTAGTTTATAACTTTTCACATATACTTTTTTTTTTTTTTTTCTTAGTTGTTTAAGGCAAACAACTTAATCGCTGGTATTCTGACAAGTAAACTGCCTCTGAAATATGAACCAGCAATGACAGCAGCAAAATATTGTCACTAAATTGATGCAGGTTGTACAGCTCTTGTGATCTGCTGGCTGTTAATATGTTTTGAAGGCAGGATAGAACACATCACTCAGTAAGTCTATTCTTTACTTAGCCCTACCTTTCTGTTTTCTCAATGTGAAAAATTCTCCTTTTTCACTTTTTCTTCTTTCCAAAGAATACTGGTGTGCTTTTGAATTGTTCTAGCTTGTTTGCTTTGTCCTTTTGGCATGTTGTGTGTTTTGGATAGACAATATGTTTCCAGCAACATTATGCATTTGCATGTTAGTCACTGTGAAACTGCTGCTTTGATAAATGCTGCTCTAAATGCCTTTACTACTTGCTCCTGTGTGAACTCTTACTTTTGTCCAGAAAAGAAGGGAATAACTTTACAAAAACAGTATTTTGCTTTGAGTTTGATCCTAAGTTTCTGCTTAGAAACCTATTTCAAGAAAGGCAAACTGTTGTAACAGAAAATCACCTTATTGAAACCACAGTTAGTCATCAGAAAAGGTTTGGACGGAAACACTTCTTCCAGTCTCATTTCTTTCTGCACTAATAGCTATCTTAAATGCACAGAGTCTTGAATGCCTTCCAGTTAGATCCATGGGCCTCAAAGATTAGAGCTGTACTGTTCCCTAAGTTACCTCATTTACAATTGCCTGATCTACACTGAGCCCTCAAGCACAAGTTCAGTATTTCATATTATTTGCTGATAGCTAACTTAAAACTTGGAACACTTGAATACATTCTCTTGAAGCAGCAATAATATAGCATCCTTATGTCATATTGTTTTTAGGTACTTAGCTGTCCTATTGTGTTAACAGAACAAAACAAAACAAAAAGGAGAAAAAGAAAAAGAATAGGAAAAAAAAAAGGAGGGAGTGATGGAGGAACAAACTTAGATGCATTTGCCTTTTTTCTCTTCACACTAACAACCTCAATTTCAAAGTTTTATTTATAGTCTTTTAATAAATTGAATTTATATAAAATTAATATATTTTACAATAATTTTAGATATTATGGCTATCTGAAACTAAGCAATAACTTTAATTCTCTGTAGCAGCAGTCCATTGTGCAACTTTGTGCACACTCTTCATTGTGTACTCACAGAATCACAGAATCGTCTAGATTGGAAGAGACCTCCAAGATCACCTAGTTCAACCTCTGACCTAACTCTAACAAGTCCTCCACTAAACCATATCACTAAGCTCTACCTCTAAACATCTTTTAAAGACCTCCAGGAATAGTGACTCAACCACTTCCCTGGGCAGCCCATTCCAATGCTTAACAACCCTTTCAGTAAAGAAATTCTTCCTAATACCCAACCTAAACCAACCCTGGCACAACTTTAGCCCATTCCCCCTCGTCCTGTCACCAGGCACGTGGGAGAATAGACCAACCCCCACCTCTCTACAGTCTCCTTTAAGGTACCTATAGAGAGCGATGAGGTCTCCCCTGAGCCTCCTCTTCTCCAGGCTAAACAACCCCAGCTCCCTCAGCCGCTCTTCGTAAGACTTGTTCTCCAGACCCCTCACCAGCTTCGTTGCCCTTCTCTGGACTCTCTCAAGCACCTCCATGTCCTTCTTGTAGCAAGGGGCCCAAAACTGAACACAGTACTCGAGGTGTGGCCTCACCAGAGCCGAGTATAGGAGGATGATCACCTCCCTAGACCTGCTGGCCACACTGCTTCTTATACAAGCCAGGATGCTGTTGGCCTTCTTGGCCACCTGAGCACACTGCTGGCTCATATTCAGCCGACAAGACTAGTAGTAGCCGACTACTCTTCAACAGTGAGCAGTAAGATATGTGTGACTTTTAAAGTTTCAGGTGAAACCTGCTGAAATAAAATATCTGGGAAGTTATATGAAGAAAACAGTCTATAAATAGTTGGCCAGACTTTTTGTTAAGATTTGTTTGTGGATTTGTTGCTGTTGCTGAAATAAACAGTCTTCTGGTTCTACTTAGTATGAGCTAAACTTGCAGAATGCAATGAATATGCACATTTAGCCCCCCAGTAGAAGTTGAAAGCATGAGACTGACACTTGAAAGGGAGCAGGTGAACAAGTAATGTGTAACCATGACAAATATAATTTTCAAAAAAAATAATTCAGCCAATTACTTTCTAAATCCTTGTGTTGCATTAAACATCTATATTTTTGGTTCTAATTCCCAGCATGCATTGGGAAGCCTCTCCTAAGTCAGTGGTGTTGGTTCAGTGTCAGTTTAGCAAAACGCTTCAGCATAAATTAAAATGCTTTCTTTTCATTGCCCTTAATAAACTTTTCAAGTCTGTAAACCTGAAAAGACAGGAAAATTTGAGTATTGAATTACTTTTCAGAAATATGTGAAAAAATATATTGTGGGTTATTGTAAAAGGTCAAAGAGGAAAATCCACTTTTGTTTATTTATGTTTCACCAAATCTCTAGGTTCTAATAATACCAATAAGGAATACAGCAAAAGAGGAGAGCAGAAAGTACTACTACAAATGACAGTGAGTCAGAATTATCAGACTTTTCTGTTCCTGAGTATTTTTATTCTTTTTGAGATACCCATTTCTGCATTTTTCCATAGATTGCTATGCACTTGCCAAAGGCCAGCTCTCATGAGGCAGAGAAGCAGGGGGTTGGAATTAGGTGATCTTTAGGTCTCTTCCAATCCAAACCATTCTATAATTCTATGATTCTAAGTGTAGTTTCTTGATAAATGTCCTTGGTGAATTTCATTATGTTTCTTGTGAGCAGGTGAGTCAGTAAGATTGTACCCCCTTGACAAGTAGAGGATAGGACCAAAGGGTGTGATAGTTGCTTGGATATATTTTTCATGCACATGGAACTGGGAAGAAGCAGTCCCACGGAGCATAGGTGTTTGAGCATGATTTTGAACCAAAAGCAACAAGCTCTGCTGGGGTAGTATGGTGTGTTAGTTTGAACATTTTAGTGCTTTAATGTGCTATGTGACTGTCATCTCATTAGAAGGTGAAACAGAAAAGGTAGATGACGATACTCTTTTGAGGTTACTCAGTGGTGTTAACAGGCCTTCTGCTAATGGATACATTTGCTCTAGTGGTAGTGAGAGTGATTAATCTTTGTGCTGGATTGCTATGGCATGCCTCTGCCTTTAATTTGCACACACTTTGAGAGACAGTCCTTTTAAAGAACAGTGCTAGTCAGTGATCATTCAGTGCTTGCCACATTTGGCACACAAGTTGTCCCACGAGTTAAGGGCTTTTGCTAAGTCTGGGCCTGAAGAGACATGAGATTGGCAGGAGAAGTAAGTACTGCTGTATGAAATACCATGGTTTATGCAGCCAGCAAAAATCAAAATCATGTCTTACGACTGACACAGAGAAATACCAAGTCCTGTACAGGGTAAGAAAGGGTAGGTACCATCTGCTGCTCTGTGGAGTAGGATTATAAAATATGTCAGTCATGCCATTGCTGAGAAAAGCAGAGAAAATGCTTAATGTTGCTGCATCTGTTATCATAAGTACAACTTCCAGGGTAGGAAAAGAAAAAAATTGCCTGACACAGTGCAGAGAAGCTGCTGCTGGTGATAGAGTCTCAGCACTCCTGGAGGTTTAGGTTCTGGATTCCAGGAATAGTCTCCATCCTGATGAAGAAGGAAGCATATTGAGAAACACAAGGGAGACCTAAAATTCACTGTAGCACTGGGCAGTATGGAAAAGCTAAAATATTTCTAGTCTAAGACTTTTTTTTTTTTTCGTTTCTATGTGGAGTCATATCTATACTGTTCCTAATGGCTTTGTGCACAAAGAATTTGAAAATTTCTTGACTGAAAATTTTCACAGATTTTAAAAAACAGTCATTTATACTGCATCTATTCAGATGGACAGATGTTCAAAATCCATGACAGGAAAGGTATAAAGAGACCTGCATTCAACATAGACATCAGCTTTAATGGAGATAAACTATTGACCAAGGACAGTCTGGCCATGGCCAGAGGCCAGAAGGTGAGAGCTGCCAATGGACAACTGTTGTATCTGCAGAGAATAAGTCAGACTAGAAGGGCTCGGATGTTCAGTCTGAAGGTGTGAGGGACACACAGGTGAGTTCTCCTGGAAAAGGGGCAGTATTTTATTCTTTGGGTAAGTCCTACACCACTACTTCTGTGTTACTGAGGTAATATTGAAATAACTGAAAGAGATGGAGATAATACCAAATGAGGTTGAAACTAAATTTTTACTGCAGTTTAGAGACCTTTGAGGGATGCAGTGTGGAGTAATAATGAAAAAAAACTTGTGCATGTTTTGTTATACTGTGTTCAAGCCTCCTACTGCATGGATTCCTTAAAACAGAAACAGATGATTACATTTTTGAGTTTCCAGAAATGGCATTTTACTGATCACTCTGAAGAATGTGGGTTCTCTTTGCCTTCCCTCAGCTCTTAGTGAATAATAAAATTTCACAAGAATTTAAAATGGTGTCATCCTTATATTTGGCCCTGGCAGAGAATTTGGTTTATACTGTAGGGTTTATAAGTTTTGGAATGTGAAAAGAACAAAAGGGAGACTTTTTTTTTTTCTTTTTCTGTTTGACATTGGAATTTTATCTTCCGTCTACAGTATAGGATATCCTAACCAGAGAGCCAGAGAGCATTTCCCTGAGAAATCCCAGTTCCTGATGGTATCTTCAAAACCTCTATCATTACTGAAAGATTTAATTACATGTAAACCCATGGCAAAAGCACTGCCAATCAGATTCTGGCTCTGCATTGCCATTTACGCTGACGTAATGTATCTGAGCTCAGAAATGCTGCAATCCATTTTTCACTAATGTAAGCCACAAAAAGACCCACAATCATCTGATTCATTGAACAGTAGGTAACAAAGATGTGTTTAGAAATGATGTAATGGATTTGATTGCTCCTCTCTCTCCCTCCCCTGCCTTTGCCCTTTGAGTACTTGGCCTTATTTTATTGCAAAAATAAAATAAATTATATTGCTCTGAGCATTTCTGATTCTGTATGTTCTTTCTAGCAAATCAGTTCGTATAGAAACCTACAAGCAGAATCTTAAGAGATAGATTCACATTAAGTGAGTTGAAACAGACTTATCACTTACATATCTATATAGATTTTTTTATTGATTTTAGAGCAACAATACATAACACCTTAAAAATATTATGAGGTATGGATAAGAAAGAAATTTTTATTCTTACTTCTAAGGAAACAAAAGCTGAGGAGTGATGGGAAAACAAAAAAACAAAACAAAACAAAAACACCAATAAAAAAGCCCTTTTGGAAGTATTTTATATTATATATATGCAAACAAATTATGCATATCTCTATCATATATAATATATATGCTTTATATATGCTTTTTCTCTCCCTCTCTCTCTTTTTTTTTTTTTTTTCCCTTAAAAGAAGCTGTAAAAATTGCTAGGAGAATTTGGCAAATTTATTGTTATTCATTCACAAATCACCAGGAAATTTCTCATTCTGGCATCTGTGTTGCTTGAAAAAATGAAAGTGTCTGCCTTTCACAAGTTCAAAAACACAGCTGGTCAAAAAAAATAAAAAATCTTTCAGTAGGAAATGAACCATAATTTGGATGGCATTCACTGGAATTAGATAAATATTGAAAGCCATCTTATCATTTACTTCCTTGTTAATCCATAGTTTAAAAAGTGTCATTTTCCTCAGTCACTTTTATCTCAAAATAAAAGAATATCATGTTGGGAAGAAAAAAAAAATCTTAAAATACTCTTTCAAACACATTTAATTGGGCTTTATTAAGTTTCAGCTTGTATTGAATTAATTTTATTAATCTGCAGGGATATCTTTAGATAATATTATTTAGACATTTAGAGAAAAAATACACAAAAAGTCAGCTTTTAGTAAATAAATTTAGACAGCACCTGCAGATGGAAAAGCTAGAAGAATTTTCTCCAATGAATTACAAATAACAGACAATATTATTTTTCTCCCTTAAGGGAGAAAAAACCAACTGGAAAATTAATGAAAAGAAATAGTAGAAACCACATAACAAATAATTTATTGCCTATATTTATATTTTATTTTATTTTTTTAAGATTTGCCACTGGTAATGCTGGTGTGGATAATTGTGGATAAACATGATCCACACCAGCTGCATTCTCTAATTCTTTGAACAAATTTCAGGACCTAGTTAACAGGATATAATTATTCTAGGGAACTGTCTACTAACACAAAGCAAAAATTTTTCTCAATATTTGGATTTTGAACATTTGTTTTAACTTGATCATGATAGATAAAAATACTTCCACACTTCTGGTGTGTATGTAGGACTGATGAATCCTAATCTGTATATTGAAACTCCATTAATGTTCTTCCCAAAGAAGTCGTGGATGCCTCATCCCTGGAGGTGTTCAAGGCCAGGTTGGATGAGGGCCTGGGCAACCTGATCTAGTGGGATGTGTCCCTGCACATGAAGGGGGGGGAGGGGGGTGTGTGGAACTAGATGATCTTTATGGTCACTTCCAACCCAAGTTGTTGTATGATTCTGTGGTTTTATGATTCACTTTAAAACCTGAAGATAAAAAGAAAATACAAGCAATTTTTCATATTTGCCTGGATATTGGGAGCAGTTATACTGTACTAACAGCGAGAACTCTGTCAAGACTACTGAAACTGTTTAACAGAAGCCAAACAGCTCTAATTTTTTAATCCTATAATCTTTATAGTGTGTACAGTAAAAGTAGTCATCTACTGCAAAACAGGTACAACTGCAGACATAATAAAATGTCTGTCCATGAGACTCAAAGTCCTACCTAGAAATTTGTCCAGTGTGTTTGGAAGGTCAAACCCTATATCTTCCATCTCCTATTGAGAAAGAATAGGAAGAAAAAATGAGTGACATACATCTAGGATTAATTTATATAGAGTGTAAATAAGACTTTAATGGTCTGGCCCTTTATTGAATCCTTGATTTTGATTGCAAGACACTTTTTTCTCCAGCATATTAAGGTCTCATTTAACTTTCTTGCCAAGTCTGAAATTTCTATCCCTATGATAAAATAAGATTCTAACCATATTACAATCTTTTTGTTTTGAAAATTTAAGGGAAAGTTTGTTATGAAAAATGTTTTAAAAAATCACTGCTATCTATTCAGTGTTTTAAACATTTCTCATATTGATTAAAGATGTTCCTCCCTCCTTTAGTTGTTCTGCAAGATTTCAGTTTTACTGACTGCTTTTAAAGAAGGAACAAAAACTTCCCAGTCCTTTACCTAACACATAACACATCTGAATACAGTACCAGAGAAAGCATACTGGTTGTTTGTTTATCTTCAAAAGCCTGAGCGTATTATACTCTAAATAATCACAGATAAAAGGCTTTTCCAATATGAAACACTGATACCAAGATGCAGGTATTATGTTTAGTGTATAAATATTATGAAAATATAAAGCCATCAGCTCATATACTGCCTTATGATAATATTGCATATCGATTATAGCAGTATTATGATATTAATGAATATTAAATGTACTGCTATTATTGCATTAAATTTCTATTTTCAATGTTGCATATCATAGGCTTGATATTGTTATGAGGAATAAGGAAGGTCAAAGTCGAGATGAACCTTCCCCTTTACTAAGCACTTGGTGAGACCCTTCCTATAGTACTGCGCCCATTTCTGGGCTACCCAGTACAAAAGAGAAATGGGCTTACTGGAATGAGTCCAATACACAAAGATGATTAGGGTAACAGCTTTCATGTAAGGAAAGAGATCTGGGAGTGTTCCACCTGCAGAAGAAGAGGCTTGGGACAGGTCTCATCAATGTATATAACCTCTGAAGGGTTATAATGTATGGTAACCTCTGAAGAAAGGTTACAGAGTGGACAGTGCCAGACTTTTTTCAGTAGTGACCAGGACAAGAGGCAATGGGCACAAACTGAAACACAGGAGGTTCCCTCTGAACACGCACACACACCCCAAAAACAAAACAAAACAAAAAAAACCAACAAAAAAAAACACCACTCTTTTACTGTGGGAGTGGTCAAACACTAGAGCAGTTAGTCCACAGAGGTTATGGAGTCTCTATCTATGTAGGTATTCAGAACATGACTGGACATGGTCCTAGAAAACCTGCTGTAGATCATCCTGGCTAAGCAAAGAGGCTGGACAAGAAAATCTCAAGATGTTCCGTTTAACCTATACAAATCTGTGATTCTCTGAATTCTGAGATTAGCTGCAGGCAATATTTTAGAAACTATGCAAAATATGCTCTTTGTTAAAGTGTTCCCATGACAAGTGAAGCTACAAGAAAAAAAAAAAAAAAGGCAACATTATAAACTTCTTCACTTTGGAATCTGAAGAGAATATGTCTTCAGGTCTATCTAATAGTTTTACCTTTTATAACAAATTATCTGTCTCCAATACTCTGTAATTATTCATCACTGGCATGGAGTCCTGTCACGGTAACACAAATGTCCTTGAAATAATATAGAAATGTTTAGACTACATTTGATCATATTTGCAGATAGAAAATAAATAAATAAATAAAAATGAGTTAATATCAGCCTACATTCCAGATATGTGCATATTATATCATAAATCATTTTAGGGAGGGACTATGTCCATTTCAACATTAAAAAGTTTTTGTTTGTTTGTTCATTTGTTTCCCCTTGGGAAAAAAGCAAGAACATAACATGATGGTGAGATCTTAAAATCTGAAGACCTCAAAGAGATGCTGAAGTGTAAGCTTTATAAGTGATTTAATATTATTAGATGTGCTATCAATATATTTTTATATCATTTTCCCAGCATATACAATTTGCTGTCTATAAATAATTTCAAATTCCATACAGACCAATCTGCACCTGAGTCTGGAAATTCTGAATGCATTACAACATCTTGATGTTAATAATGGGGAAATTGAAATTTTCTCTTGGACTCTGAGATCTCAGTCTCCCAAAAGATACTGTGCATTGTGAAAACTAGGAAAACTCATGCTTGTTCAATATCTGAAGAAGAAATATCAGTCCTCTGTAATTTTCAGTAATGACTTTTAGGAGTTACGTACAGCAAAGAAGATGTACTTTTTCCTGCAAGGGTGTGTTTGGAGGAATTCATTGATTTTTTTTTTTAAATAAGCTAGGAAAAAAATGGTGAAATTGTATTGAATGAGGAAACATTTGAAGAGGATAATATTAAAGTGATAAAGATATAACTACTTTAATCTTAAAAACATATTGTAGCAAAATGGCTGCTATCATATTATTACCTACAATTAGATAGCAAAATGCATTTCTCTGTCATAAGGGATTGATCTTCTGTGTGAGATGCTAATCTAGAAAGCAACAGAAAACATATATATTCATTTTCCTTTAAATTTATTCTACCATATATGCTATACTTTCAGTCTTCATTTGCTCAATAGCCTGTAAAGTTAAACTCCCTTAAGAACCATATATATTTAAGGTTCTCTGCCTGCATGCTTATGTGTGTCTTCCTTAGTCTTACATTTTTTTAAAGAACATGTGAAATCTAGGAAGCCATGAACCTGAATCATAGTACGATAGGATCTCAAGAACAGGCTGGGATCACTGCCAGCTGTCTAAAGTGCAACACACAGTACACATTGTTAGCAAAAACAGTCAAGTGCACATCTGCGTGCTTCAGAAGTATTTTTCTTGCAGATACAGTGGAAGAGCACTTTAGTCGAGTTCAGTAATGAACTGATTAGACTGGCTTTGAAACCTGTCCATGAAGAGTCAAGTCATGTGATAATCTAAACCGATCTGGTCACAACTAGGATAAGTTCTTCAGTGTTTAAGAAGTGATTTCAAGTGAAGAGTAGTATTATTTCTTGAGGGCTCCTGAACTACTCTAACAAGTTCACAGCAAAATAAAATCACCAATGGAAAAAATAAAATGAAATGATAGAAAACCATCTCCTCCCCTCCCATAAATAATAAAATAAATCCGCTGCTGCTGTTCTGAGGGAAGGCTGGCGGAGAGCTTCAAAAGGTCACCATAGCTTCCAATGAAATAAAAAATTGGTACTGAAAATTTGCCACCTTGGGATTTAAAACAGTTAAAAAGGAAGGAAAAAAAATCAGCTCTCAAGCTTTCCTTCCAAAGCCACAGAAAACAGTCAGGGTGACTATGATAAAGGGCACTGCTCTGATGGAGGCAGAACAGGGCACATGAAATATAATTAATTTCTATCATTTAACCTTTAATTAAGAGCCAAAATGTAAGAAGACCATCCATCTCAAAATCAGATATTTCAGTTCTACCCAAGTGGCCTAGTATACGCATGTCTGAGTGAGCAAGCACTTCACGCTCCAACAAAGGATGGCCACATTTCTAATTCTAAAGACTTCACTCAGTTATGTTCAGTTTTCTGCCTGCACTTCTGCTGCTACTACCCCTGGATGACACTTTGCTGGATGCTTAAATTGCTAAAAATTATGTAAGTCACATTTCATTACGTTGTGCACTGTGAAACACCTGATACACTTTGATCTGTGTTAACACAGACTCTGTTACATAGACCAGAAAGAAACATTGACAATAAATAAATAAATAAAAAGTATTAAGTGCAAACCTTTTTAAAGGATGGTGAAGTAAAATAATAATAATAATAATAATAATCTTCCTATTAAATACACAATGCTGAGCATATGTTTTGTTTTGTTTCGGTTTGGTTTGGTTTTTTTTTTACTATTTTCTACCAAGTGGTCAGGGATTGTAATGCCTCTGCCTGCCTCTCCTTCACATCCTTCCCCCCCCCCCCCCCCCCCCCATCACCACCACACACACATCCCAAAATAGGAATCAGTTTGGATGGAGGGATGCCCACAAAGCTAATGTCAATTAGGCTGTTGGAAAACCCAGAGAAACTTCCTTCTGAATTACTGGATTGACGCCAGTTCAAATGGCAGTTTTCAGTCCCAGTTTTCACTGAAGTTAATAATGGGTTTCTTTATTCTTTCAAATAAACAGAAGTGTCAATTCACAAAATTAAAGATAAATCACTTACACAAACTCTTTTAACTGTCCATAGCTGCCTTGCTGGTAGAAATAGCTTTAGCAAATAGGTGTTTTTGTTGTTATTGTTTTATTTTGGTTTGATTTTGTTTTTCCCCTCAGGGCAACACAAGAAAAACAACAGAAGACAGGAAGGGATATGTGACTTTGACTTATTTTTATGGTTTTTCACTTCAAGCATTAAATTTCCCTGCTCCCTACACAGTAGTGGGTCTGAAAGGATTGAAGCAGAACTGAGTTACTTGTACACTGCAACCAGAATTGCTCTCATTCTGATTAGTACTAATTAGGGAACGCAGCTACTCGCTGAACAACAGAGCAACCTCCTCAAAATTTTGAAAGCTAAAACCATGGCTTTCAAGACAACCTAAATATATATCTACTAGCAAGACAAAATTTCAAACTAGGGATTTCAAGGGAACATTTTTGAAGCTCAGAAATTTGGGTTCCCAAATCTCAGTTCCTAATCTCAGTATTTTTGTATCGTCTAATCTGCACCTAACTGGACCTCCAGCAAATGTTGGCCTCAGGCAACTCCCAGGTGTCTGATGTGGACCCAGTTTGAAAACATTTCTTTCCCGATGCACTGTTTATAAAATCAACAATTTCTCCTTTTTTACATATTTACCATTTTGTAGGGACTTATCTTGCCTTCCCTGAAAAGGTTTCTTTGTTATTCATACACAGATATGTTGCCAAAGTGTAAGGAACTGTCAATATTTTGTCTGCCTTCAGTTTCTCACTCTGACAAGAACTTTCTGCAAGACCTTGGAAAACCACAACATCCTTTCATTCCTATCATTCCCACTTTTAAGTATTTTAAGTGGGATGAGAGGTCCTCTGTTTCTTTGTTCTAAAATGTTTGCACAAAACCCTGAAGAGCATCATGTTGAATAGGGATGGGATATTTCTGACAAGAAAATGAATAATTTTCTGCCACTTCTAATATACACTCAAGTCTTTCCAACACTGTTAGAAAGCTAGATGTACACAAATGAATGGTACATCTCATATGCTTCTGCAAACCAAAAGTTTGTTACTGCATTGGGTTTACATGGCAAGGGTTTGGTAGCTGGGGGGCTGCAATGGTGGCCTCTGTGAGCAGAGCCTAGCAGTTGCCCCCTCCAAAAAGGACCCATTGCTGGCCAGAGCTGAGCCAGTGAGCGATGCTGGTTGGCCCTCTGGAAGAGCAGATTTAAGGAAGGGAAGAAAAAAAACTGCTGCATCACAGCATCTGGGAGAAAGAGAGGAGTGAGAACGAGGCCTGCAGCACCCCAAGGTCAGTGCAGAAGGAAGGCAGGAGGTGCTCCAGGCGCCAGAGCAGAAGTTCCCCTGCGGCCTGTGGAAAGGCCCCTGGTGGAGCAGGCTGTCCCCCTGCAGCCCATGGGTCCCACATGGAGCAGATCTCCATGCTGCAGCCCGTGGAGGAGCCCCCGGTGGAGCAGGTGGATGTGGCCTGGAGGAGGCTGCGGCCCATGGAGAGCCCCCGCAGGAGCAGGCCCCGGGCCGGAGCTGCAGCCCATGGAGAGGAGCCCACGCAGGAGCAGGGGGTCTGGGGGGAGCTGCTGCCCATGGGGTACAGACCTGTGTTGGAGCAGTTTTGAAGAGCTGCTGCCTGTGGGAAGCCCACGGCATCCCGTGGGAGGGACCCCCTGTGGACCAGGGGCAGAGTGACTGTGAAGGAGTGGCGGACAGGAAGCGTTACGGACTGACCACAGCCCTCATTCTCCATTCCCATGTGCTGCTCAGGGGGAGGATGTAGAAGAGGGTGGATGGGGGGAAGTTATTTTAATTTGCCTTTTTTCTTGTTGTTTCTCACTGTTCTAGTCTGTTAGTAATAGGCAATAAAATATATTAATTTCCCTAAGCTGAGTCTGTTTTTCCTATGGCAATAATTGTTGAGTGATCTCCATGTCCTTATCACGACTCTTGAGCCCTTTCCATCATATTTCTCCCCCTTTTCCTTTTAGGAGGGGCAGTGAGAAAAAGGTTGTGGTGGAGTTCAACTGTGTAGGTGGATAAACCCCCCATAATTACTTAAGCCAACTCCTCTGAAGCTTGGTTCACTTACTGGTTTCTCCTGGATGCCAGCTGGATCCATGATATTTTTTTTTGCTTCTTTTCTGTTGTAGCATAGTAATTGTGGGTCTCTGCTGACTATCAGAAATTGCAATTGAAAAATAATTGAATGCTACTTGCAACACTATTCTTATTTTTTTCAGAGTATTTCCCTACCCTTCATTATTTTGCCCTCAAAGCTATGTAGTACCTATGTACTATTTTTTTTCCTTGCCTTGGCAGCAGGTGTAATATATCTAATGTAACATCATCAATTACTCTGAAGCTTGCAGTATCCAATTAATATTTATCCATATCCATACCATTGTTACCTATCATTATATATCCATCATTAAACCAGCAATTGGAGTGATTTTTCATTCATGAAATGCTCTGTATTTAATTACTTTAGGCAATGAGAAAAATACAGCCTAAGCAGAAAGGAAATAGAACACACATAATGCACATTTTTTCTAAAAATATTTTACCCAGTATTTGATATTAGGAAAATGGGATACTATAACCTCATTTATAACTCTTAGTTCCTATATAACTGATCATTCATAAACAGATACTCTGCTATATTGTGATGATTTTTACATGCTCAAATTCTAAGTTTTTCATAATTTCCCTACTAAGCTTTTGCATTAATTTCCCATTTCAACATTTTATTTCTGTCTTGGGCCATAAAAAATGTAATTGTTACCACTGAAGTTGCAGCTCTTCTACTCCCAAAAGGCCAATTCATTTTACAAAGCACATATACTGCACAGCTTATTGGCCTTCAATTTCCATGATCAAATGTTAACACTACTTGGAGGAAACTTAAGTTAGGAAAATGCCAATGAGTAATGAAGATGGCTCCTATAATAAGGATTTGTTGCCCAGCATTATAAAGTGGAGCTTTTATTGGAAACCATTTCCCTGAGTTGAGCTATTCAACCTCCAAGCCATTAAAAAAGTAGTTTAGGTTTTCCACCATACCATGTGTATAGAGGAGCTAATTTCCGTCCCAAACAATAAGATGAGATGAAGTAGACAGTAACTAATGTGAATTGTTCCAAGCCAGCCAGTACTACAATTTCATATATATATATATATATATATAATATATATACACACACACAATGTTTCTACAACCATTACAAAAAGTAGTAAAATAAGAAAAGAATTTGTGATTAACGATTTTTGGAAGTGTGTATATATGTTCAAAATAAGTTGGGGTTAACCTATGATGTTGGAGTTTTACTCCGTTACTCAGTTTTACTCTGAGGAAAAAAAAAAGGATCAGATTCACTATTTAGAACTTCTTATCAATTAATTCAAATTCATATCATCTGGCAAACCATTACAGCTGGTATAAATCTGTGTTGGTTCCAATGGGTCACAAGATTTTGGATTCTGAAGAGATATATGTATTTGTGGAGGTGATATATGAGATTTACTGGCACAGGGTACTGAAAAATAGGGTAGGATAGCATTTTCATGCCATGTTTCATATTTTCATATTCACAAGTTATGATGCATAATGATCAATGTACGCTTTAAAACTGTCCTTTTCATGATTCATGTCAAATAGAACAAGGGAGGGTATATTACATTAGTACAGAATGACTGTAGAAGGAAAAAAAGCATAGCAAAAAATAACTCTGATATCTGAAATTCACCATGATGTGCAAAGCTTTTTGACTGACTTTAAAGTTTCTGACAAACACCTTGAAAGGAAACATGTAAAATTAAGATCCGAGTGTTAAGGTGTATTTGGTGATTTGATTTTTAATGCAAGGTATAAACATTACTTTCATATCAGGGGAAATTTGTATAAGCTAAAACTTGATTAATGATATGTTTTGTTGTTGAAGTTGTTGTTGTTGTTTTAAAGGTAATAATCAATACCTTAACAAATGCAACTTACAAGGCTCATGATTCAATTAGATACAAATTATTCCATGTGACAATGCTGTGTTCAGGCATAAGAATATATAAATGTAGTACTTTCCTTGTCAGAATTAATAATAAAGACAAACCATGGCAATAGATTGGTTTTCAACAGCTATTAAATTATTTCATTATATCCTCAATTACTTTGCACCACTATATTTTTAATATCTAGACGGACAGAATAATTTAAGGTAATAAAAGATTCCTTCATTGTGATGTGGTTTCAATGAATCCTGCAGTTAATTTGTCCCTAGAAACTTACTGAGATGTACAGGTTTGCTTATCTATTTTTACTAATGGAGTCACTCCAGTTTCATTAAATGATTTTTATATAATGAAATTGAACTACTTTTGAAATACTTTGCATAAAGTAGGGATTCTTTTTTCATATCTAGTTTTGAGAAAAGATGAGAAAATAAGGGAACAAAATGACTGAAACAACTTGAGAAATTTAATATGAATTTGTGAAATGTGGTCAATTCAAATCTGTATTTTGACTTTTTCTTTTAATAAAAAATAATCGCCATCAAAATCTGGTTCCACTCCCCAAAAGCTATATTTATTTGCTACTTTCTAACTAATTAGAAGAACTTTTAACATTTTCTCATTATCCACATTGTTTGATACCCAAAGATTATGTCAGTTTCAAACTTGATCTTTTTACTTTCTACATTCTAGGATATATATTTTTTTTTTTAATAGGAAAATTTCCTAAGTTCCAGGTAAAAATGTATCAAAGACAGTATTCTCTTGGTCCCTTCTGTGCCCAAGAAGCATAATAAAATGTGCTTGAAGAAAATAGCTAGCCATTTATTTATTGATTTATGTTAAATTCTTGAAAACTCCATAAATGGGGGAAATATCATAAAGTACCAAACCTTTTTAAAAATATAAAACAAAGAAACACTGCAACAAACATTATGGAGCCCAGAACTGTTCTGACCACTTAGTGTAGCAGCTGCAGCCAGTTACATTCAATAATCATAGAACAGCTTGGGTTGGAAGTGACCTTAAAAAATCATTTAGTTCCAACCCCCAGTAACTCTTTCAGTAAAAGATACCGGAATATTTATATTAGCTATTTATTTTTTGTATTAGATATTTGTAAAATATTTTTTCCCCAGATAACATTTCTTTTTGTTTTCCCCAAACTACAGATTAGTTTATGACCTGCATGGATTTTCTTTTAACTCTGGACTTTTACTTTATTTTTCATACTAAACATGTTTGCATAGACAGACAGGAAAGAAGGTAAATAGAGAGAGAGGTACAGCTAAACAATCTAAAAGTTTGTGTTTCATTTGTTCCTATACAGACAATTTTCACACACCCCAGTTCATGACTTCCCAGTATATTCCCATAAAAGAATTCACTACGATATTCTTAATAAATCCATTTTTAATGCAATTATATGTATAAGCTACTACTTTTATTTATCACAACATTTATTTTTTATTTTAAAGTATAAGATGCACCTATTTGTTGAACACATTTATTACACAGAATTGGAAGGTCACAAGCCAAGTGAAATCATTTAGGTCTAGTGGCTTAACTGTTCCCCTTTTCCCTGATATGCATTTTGTTATCTCCAAAGTTCTTTTCATACTTTCTCTCTCTTTCAAGTTTTTATTTATTTATTTAGTTTTTTTCCCCTGAGGAATAAAAGCATCCAACAAACTTTTCTTTTCTGTGTGCCATCTACTATTTAACCATAGCAGTTACCCTTTGAGAGTATAAATACTCTTCTGACTTTGCTTTGCCAACCTTGTTACTTTCAATTTACAAATCCTTAATGTAACAAATATCCTTTCCTTTTAACTGTTCACGGACCTGCCTGCTGGACTTATTTTAGGATCTTTGTGTTTCTCATGAAAATAGTATGATGAGCAAATATATATATATATTTTTCCTAGCTTTTCATAAAGCTAGAACAATGCACCCTGCAAAGGACAGGAAGTCTAAACAGACTGCAAACAGTTCCCATTACAAAAGCAGTCAGGAATGAAAACTTGAACAATTATAATACCAATTCAATTAAGCAAAGCAGATAAGCAAACACTTACTTTCTCAGTTAAGAACATACAGAAAAGCTATCCCAGAAGTGTTTTTTACTTCCTATCCAAATCACTCTGATGTTGAATATAAAATGAGACAGATCTATACTCCTCCAGTAGTTGAATTCATGCTCCTAGAAAGCACAGATCAAAATCTTTTAACATTAGGCGTATGGGACCAATCAAGGAGGCATGACCCTCCAACACAGGAAGTGAATGCTAGCTACACAAAGAGCATCAGACGGCAGTGACTATTCTGTCTCTTTTGTGCTTGTAAGTGGGAGAAAAAGTCCATTTAAACGAAAAAGCATTCCCAGATGAGAAACACCGATTTAGTTATTCAGTTATCTAACTCAAACTAGCATGATGATTCTCAGTACATAAAAGTGTGTGTAGGACTTTCCGTAAAGAGCTTCAGTTCACAAATGTAATATGCTACCTAAATCATTTGTGTCTTCTTTAAATACTTAGGAGTATCTGTTCCAGAAGGATTTTTAACAGCATATTGAAGATACTGTCTTTGCAATATTAGTAAGTCTTAAAGGAAGTTATCACATATTTGCACATGCAGGTATACTTGAGCACATTTTACAAGAACACTGTAGAGGTTAGAAAACAATTGACCCTGATTAAAAATCCTTTTTGGAAAACAAAATAAAACAAAACAAACAAACAAACAAAAGAACACATTCTTATTTGTTACTGTTTCATAAGATTTCAGATTTTTTTCTCAGTTTGGATGACAAAGACAATTCTACTGACAAGGTCCAAGAGTTGCAAAATATATTCTAATACAAAAGGTGATTATTCACTTGTATTAATCAATGTAAAAAAAAATTACAAACATTTCTGGTGTTAAATATTGTTAAAGCGTGTTTTCTCCCACTACATAGTCCATTAAGAAGGGCTGCATCACTTGGTGCACTAAGTACTCTGAAAAGTAATCTGAAATCACTTGAAAAGGAGCATGTTTGAATATGATGCTAAAAATCTACTACTTTTCAGCAAGAAAGTGTTAACATCTATCTGCATAAGTTGAAAAAATGAATGCAGAAAAATTGGCTCAGAGCAAGACATTATTATTTTTATTTTATTTTATTTTTTTACCCAATTTATGATGGCAACCATTTCAGACCTAAAAATAATGCACAGAACTCCTTAGGAATTTTAATTTTCTGAAATGAACAAAGTAGGGACAACTACATGATGAAATATGAGGTAATTCAGAAGACTGAAGCTCTCAGCTGTAAGACTATCGTTATTGTTTCATAAAAATTAGAACAGAGAAAAAATACATATATATACATATATACATATTTCCTAATGTGCATTTCAGCTCACTAAGCAGATTACTGTAATTGAAGATTAGCAGGTTATCTCAAATTTTTGTACTACCATCTAGAATTGCCAATGAAAATTGGCCATCTGTGGCGGCCTCCATTTGAAGAGCTTGAAAGTTTCAAGTGTGACAGGCATAAACTGGGGGGAAATCAGCACTTTTATAAATAGCATGCTAGGAAGTACAGAGATCATGACCTATATGACCTATACAGAAGCACCCACCACACTCATTACACTTATTTGAGTGTGGACACTGGATCCCATAATGCACCAAATGTTCTTAGGTGTCCACACAGATCTTGCTGGGATAACAAATGCTACAGAGAGCAACTGGGAAGCCTGGAGCTCTATGAAATAGAAAGGACAATGCATCAGTGTGAACAGAGGACACAGTGTTTATGAAAGAAAGATCAGATGTGATGCTGCCTTTACCTTCATTGGCAATATCAAATCTCAGCATGCCTCCCTCCTTCTAGCCATAAGACCCTCAACTATGCTCTCTCTCTTTCTCTCTATTCCTTCCAAGTTAATTTCCTCCAAATCAATTTCACTGTTTCCATCACCTCAGGAGACAGGATGTTCCTTCAATATCCTAGTAACTGACAAACATGTGCTTTCTTATTCTCATTACAACACAAGGAAAACTCATTACATGCTGGGAGATGGCTGTCTTATTGCTGGTTTTACTCTGAAAATATGCTTTCTAATATACCGTGGAAGAGATACTTACGGTAGTGAATCTTTAATTCTGGAAGGTGCCTATTGGGAGTGATATACTGCTTTCTGATATAGACAAACATCTTCCATAGATTGCAACTTTGCAATAGATCTGACATCTGTAGCACTCGACCTGAGTGGGGGGAAAAGCTGGTCAACGCCAAGCAGAAAACAAAGAAACACACCTATAGGGTTTGCCAAGAGAATGCTGCCCATATAGTACCTTTTCCTGCCTCCTCTGTTTCTCCCAGTCCCTCAATTTCTTCTGGGTTTTCTAGTATTTCCCCTTTGCCCTGACTGAAGACATACCAAATTCCCTTGGTAGTAGCCAAGGACCTGTATCTTTTAGGAAAAAGCAAGTTCTTTGCTGCTTTGGTCCTTACATTGCAGATGGTAGGGTCCCCTATATCACTGCCTGTAGCATGAAAAATACTGTATAGAAACTTGACACAAAAGCTCTTGTTCCCTGTTGAGCAGGAGCTCAGCTATATTTTCATGCATGCAGTTAAGCAGTTAAGCAGCAGAAGTGATTTTTCACTGTGGTCAAATCAATAGATGCAGTAACAGTAAATGTCACATGAGAACTTGCTATATTAACAACTTAGATGAGGTGAGATTGCCTACATGATTACCAGTTAAAGTCTGACCATTTCCACTACACCATTTTGATAGCCATCTCACAGATATATCCCATGGCATTTTGAGTTCAGTGCCTTCAGTGAAAGCTGAAGGTTGAGGAATATACATAGGTTGCTGTAATGACCCAGATGTTTTGTGAGTCAGGAAACTGCATATCCTGCTTGTGTGGTAGAGTGTTTGGTTTGTTTAGTGTACAGTGGTTTGATGTGAAAGAACAATAGAAGGCTCCATATTGTGGAGCCCATGTCTCATCACCTGTGTATCAGAGAGGTCACACGGGGAACTGCACTGAAAGCTCTTGCACAGCATCCTAAGCAGATACACTTCTTTCACAAAATGAATGTTCAAAGACATGTTTGCACAAACAAGGTAATTTTGGGTGTATTTTACTATATACTTGTGAAAAAGTTTTCTATAATGAGTGAAAAAAACAGGGACAAGGAGTGCAAACCTCTGTAGTGTACAACATTTTATATATTACTGAAGCAAAATAACTGTTCTTGGACATTTAAAGAGTAAATTAAATCTTCTGGTATCTTTATTTTATTTTTTTCTCCACAATTTCTGCAAAACCCAGGGTTGATTGTACTTTCAGATATAACAAGCAACACCTTGTGCAGACTAACAAGCTGGGTAAAAATTTCAGAAATACACTGCTGATTTTGAATCTTAAATTACATTAACTTTCAGCACAAAGACAGACTGTTCTATTCGTTTTTATATCAACCTATCAGCTATTCTGTGGTATTTTGTCCTGAAGATTCATTCATTCTTCTCTATGATTAAGCTGAAGCCTAATAGCAAGTTTCTATTCTAAGAAAAAAAATAAACTTTAAGTTTTTTAAATATCACTGGAATGTTTATCTGGCCACTCTACTTTGTGAAATGGGGCCTTGCTTTGTTGAGCAGTGTCTAAAGCTTTTTTTCTGCTACTTGCAAACACTCAGTTAATTTGTTTGTAATTTATTTATATCTGTCCTGCCTTAACCCAGCACCACATTCACTCTCCCCAGGTGGGACGGGAGAAAGAATCAGAAAGGAAAAAGTGCGAGAGCTCACGGGTTGACATAAGGTCTGTTTACTAGGTAAAGCAAAAGCCACATTTACAAGCAAAGCAAAAGAAGGAATTAATTCACTGCTTCCCAGGGGCAGGCAGGTGTTCAGCCACATCCAGGAAAGCAGGGCTCATCACACATAACGGTTTCTCGGGAAGACAAATGCCGTCACCTCCCTCTTTCTTTACCCCAGCTGTTATTTCTGAGCATGATGCCACACGGTGTGGGACCACCATGACCAACTTTGGTCACCCTGGGCCAGCTCTTCTGGCTTTGTCCCCTCCCAGTTCCTGGTGCACCCCCAGCCTCCTTGCTGGCAGGCAGCATGAGGAGCAGAAAGGTCCTTGGCTCTGTGTAAGCTCTGCAGCAACTGAAACATCAAAACAAGTGGTGTTATCACCACCACCAAGTGCTGTTATCACCACTATTGTTATCAAAAATTCAAAACACAGCATTGTATGAGCCTCTGTGAAGAATAGTAACTCTGAACCAGCAAAATCCATGACAATATCACTTATGTGCTTAACATGTAAACTTCAAAATCTGTCTGAGAATCAGTGAAAAAGTGCAAAAATTCAGATGCAGAAAAAGGCAAACATCTTTAAAATCAGATTAGCAACTTTGGTTTCCACCACGAAAGGCAAGCTAGCTCAGAGTACCAAAGAGATGATAATGTTACCACCTAAAGTAGTGTTTGCCCACATATTTAATAATATGTGCAGCTCTTGTGCCCTTAGGAAAGATAATAACGATGATGATGATGATAATGTCAGAAAAGGGAACCAAAGATGATTAGAGGAATGCAATGCTTTCAAGAAAAGAATGACTAAGTAAACAAAGACTTTTCAGCTTACAGTAGAGGTAACAGGAGCCATGGTGAAAATGCTAAGAGATGGCACTTAAAGTAGGGAATAGCTGCTTTGTTGGACTCCTTGCCAGAGGACATAATAGAGTCTAAATTTTACATGGGCTCAAGGGAAGACTGAAAAAAAACTAATGGAAAAGAAATCCATTTAGCTAAATATGTAAAATTCACATCTAGTTCAGTCCTGAGGCTGGGAAAGTGATCAGAGAAAGAATCCTATTTTGTCCTATCCTTATCCTTCCCTAATTGTTCATATATGGCAACTACTGGAAGCAGCACACTGAACTGAACAGTCCTTCACTCTGACCAAGTACAGCCGTTTGTATCTTCTTATAACCTCAAACTGACCCTTTCCTCCTTTACATTCAGTGGAAAACTTCAGTTGTTTCCAGTAAGGGTTACATTACATTCATGCTTAAACAACTACCTGTCTTTATAACACTTGAAATCTTATTTCTTTCTAACTGATGACCTGACAGGGTAATTTCATTCTGAAAGAGAAATCACTGATAGAAAATCAGGCATTTTCTCCTTAGGTCCTATTTTTCTTCTTTCTTCTCCATCTCCAACCTATTAATTTGAAGGAGAGATGTCAGTGGAAATATGGTAGCTATGAAGTTACAAAACATCCAGCCCTAACTCATTTGTGTTAAGACGTGCATGAGGGAAAAAATAGTAGGTATCGTCCTTTGCTGTTATACTCTGTAGAACAAAATCCTGTTGGCATGGCTTTTCAGGATATGACATTATCAGATCTGGGACATGTAGCAAGTTTCAGGATTTGGGCACACGACGTAGCCGTGAGATAAACCTGGACCTGTAGAGTCAGAGCTCATGCAAATACAGCCTGTATAGAAACCAGCCCCAGGTGTATGCTACCAAGTGGTTGATCACATAGGAGCAGACATGTCCAAAATACCCACTTCCTCACAAAAACACAGTAGCCATGTAACACAAAAATCCCATATCATTATGATTTGAATCAGATCTTCAAAGAGAGCTACAAATCTAAAGCTTAGCGATAACTTGGCTCATCCTTCAATGTATTAAACCTATGTGATCTATTTTGCTATCAAAACTTATTTCTCAGTTGTCAAAATCACATAAATAATTACATAGTTAGTTTTTGCATAGCTTTTAAATAACGGTCCAAATCCTTCTTTGCTTTTTTATCAGAACAGGTACTGCCATTCTGCCTTGTAAGAGAACAAAGTAGGCTGTAGTTCAAGCACCAGCCAGCATTTTCCCTTTGTTTTTCTGATTGCAGGCTGATTACACAACACTAATGAGAACTTTTATTTATTTACCAAGATGAACAGAAGCCAAAGCAGAGAAAATGAAAAACGTTAAATCTTTAAAGAGATCACTTTTCCCTGTCATAATGGAGCTGTGGGCAGTGTTCCTTTTACTGCTACTGAAAGAAAAGAAGGATGGGGGTTGGGGAGGATAGGGGGCGAATGAGGCATTGCACAGGCTGAGTTTTACAGTAGCTATCTTCTGGCTCACCTCCCAGACATTATGTCGTCCTGTCATCATGATGAAGTCTCTGTCCCATATTGACATTTATTCTGCAGGTAGAAGGCTATTTGTTCTCAGCTGCTGTATCTCTGCTCAGCTTCACTATCTTCAATGATACTATGCTAATGTACAGGGGTAGAGCGTCAGACAATTAGGAACTATGCTCCCTGCTTGCTTTTGGAGCCCTTTCTCAAATGAGAAGGTAATTCTGGCTTTTTAAGGATTCAAATATTTTGTAGATGTAAAACAAAACTAAACAAGACAACAACACAAAAAACCTTGCAACAACAACAAAACACCAATACAGCAGTTCCTGTGATGGCACTTCCAACCAAGGCGTTTGTACATTTGAATTTCTTGGAATTAGCAAAGCTCTCATCTCCCTGTTATACTGAGTAGCTCATGAAGATGCATATTTTATTCACCTATTCCTAATGGACATCTGTAATTAAAATAAAAATAATTAAAAAAATAGAACCAAAAATATTCTAAGATCTAATTTGTCATTAAATAAGCAGCATATATTGCTAGTCATTTTCATTTTTTTCAAAAACTGCTTAAATATCATTACAAAATCAAATGAGGCTTCTTCACAGAACCAATCATGCTGTTCTCCTTCATAAAAACCTGAAAGAATAGTCATATTACACAGTACCTAATTTAGAGAAGTGGTATCATTATAAGCATTACAGCAGATTTAACATGCTTCACTTTTGCCTCTTTGCAGATGCCTGGAATATCCAGTCCTGTACAAGTTATATGTATCTCATCCCTTTTCCTCATGGTTGTTCATCCCAAGCTGCCACTGCCTCCTCATTCACACTATGTACTTCCCACTTCTCATCGCCACTGTCAGCATAAGTCCTGAACTTGGCCTTGTACATGCCATATTTTGCACATATATTGGCATACTTCACTAGCTTAGAACCAATGTATCCAAGACCTACAATGACAGCTTTCACCAGCATGGGAAATTAAAAGTGGAGCCTACAGCCTCCTTAAGAGACCACACAACATCATTCCTCTCACTCAGTACCTTAATCAGTACCTATCCCTGGGGCTGACCCTAGCCACAGCTATCACTCTGAACCAGCGCCGAAAGCTGTGCAGAAATCCACTATATCAATTTATTTCTCTATTTTTGAGTTGTGCTGTCTTGTACTTATAGCCTGATGAGTTGAAACATTGTGTTTCTTATATTCCAGAAAATGAACTTTTCTGTTACAGGACTTTATCCCAGACCTGGGCAATTTCAATCAGTTAAGGTCATGGAAGTCATGTGATTACCTCATACGTCATGAGATTAAAGTTTTTTTTTTTTTGGTTCATTGATTGGCTGGTTTTTTTTGTGTGTGTTTTTTTGTTTTTTTTTTAATTTTGTCATTTCTGAGTGTGCAGGATGAACACAGGTAAGAGACTTCCAAGACTTTCTCCATGTCCAAGGAAGAAATAGGTTTAGTCTAATTTATATTCATGGCTGCACAGCAAAGTTGACACTGATGAGGGTCATCACATTGCATGGACATTGTCATATATGTTCTCTTCCAGCTATGTCCTTTTTGCTCTGCTGTGCTGGCAGCAGGGAAAGACAGCACAAAAATCTCTGCAAAGTCTTCTGATGAAGAAAGAGTTGACTCTCTCCACAGCTTGAAGTATGCCCTGTGAGCACAATAAAAATAATCTATTTACAGTGTACTTTTTGGCTATACTAAAATGCAACCAGTGAAAAGCTCTAGGCTATAGTCTGCTCTTTGTTGACTACCTCATCTCTCAATGCATAATACAAGCCGGCATGTCATCATGTTTTCCTACTGCCAGCAGATATTGAGCTCAGTTAGATATACACAACCCACTGAACAAGACATCCACATAATAACAGTATGAGATGTTGTATTATGCCTTGATAACCCTGGTCTGAGAGTCAGAGTTCTCATTTTAAAATAAAATTTTTTAAAAAAAGAATGCTATGTTAATTTTCTGAGTAAAGATTTTAGGCCACTTTTACAGTCATTCGGTGGTATGAATTCAATGGTGCATTGTTGTTAAACTAATATGTATATCCTCAGTTGGTGCTGAAAGCAAAATATAAGGAGAACTGTTGAGTTCAGAATTGATGTTTAATATGATGCACTAATGTAAAATCCATTCGAATTTTCAGAAGGATCTCTATAATGTCTATAACACAGGAAATGTTTCTGTCTACCAGGATTAAAAGGACATAGATTTGAGGTATCACAAAGGATTTCTTTTCAAAGAAGTGCACCTGTAACTCAAATCAAAACACATGTAACCAGTACAGGCCATATGCTAAAGACATTTAGACTAGTTTAACTCCTGATTAAAATTCAATTAACTGAATTTAAACTTTGCCGAAATAAGAAAGGAGTAGCTGTATTAGAAATCCATCTGTTTGCAAATTTTGCAAAGGGCACAGCTAAGCTAATTTACAGATGAGGATATTTAGATGAGCGTATTTTTCTATCAAGATAAAATCAGAATATTCCACCTTCAACTACGAAGACCTGTAAGAATAAGATATAAAAAAATATTAAATTGTTTCCTGTCGTTGGCAGCTTTCTAAAGTGCTATGCACAGATTTTGCCTTAGAGCAAAAAAAACTATTAAGTTGTTGGCCACAGTTGCCTTAGTTGAAATCACAAGGGTTGCAAGAGATATTGCAGAAGATATGGTCTACCACAGAAAACCAGTTCAGAGCTATTCATCAAAATAATAATAATTAATAATAACAATGATATTGGTATAAACTGTATTTGTTTTTATGAAGGTGTTGTATTTTTACTGGAGTTTAATTATTATTTTTAAATAAGAATGGGTGTAGTGGTTTAGTTTAGTGAATAATGTTGGTGGTAGGGGGATGGTTGGACCAGATGATATTGGAAGTCTTTTCGAACCTTAATGATTCTATGATTCTATAAATGATATAATTATATCAATAAATTTGCTGCCAAGAAAATAAGATTAAATCTTATTAAATCTTATGCTTATTTTCTTTAATGCAAGAATAAATTTTGAGGTAATTGTTGTATTTTGCAGCCACAGCTATATTCTGGCTAATTTGTGACTTGAAGAAATTTTGATAAATTCCTTCACAAAATGCCTGAAAGTATGATTTCTCTTTTTAAAGCAACAGAAAGAAAAAGTAATGAAACATTTTGTCAAATTCACTCTCAATAAACAAATGTATCTTTCTAAAACAGATAAATATGTCTTAGAAGGAAACTACACAGCATAAAAAAGAAAGAAGAGGAACAAAAGATTATCAGTCTCAGAATACTTTCAGCTGAAAAATAGTGTTTCATTTGCAAGCAAAATGCAAGCCACAACCTAAGTACTTGCCAGTAAGTTTCACATACCAGAATCTGTTTTAAGTTCTAAATTCAGAGGAATTTCACCATACCTTTCAAGAGTCTTCAACATCTTAAAATCCGTACTTCACTGCATACATCTTCTCTTTTACTGCATACAGTACAGGAGTTAATGAGTTAATGAAAGGTGGCTAGATATGGGTAAGGCTACTTTTTCATGATTTTTACATCTCTTTTCAATTAAAAGTTGTAGTTGATTCTGTTTCACAAATCCGACAAACCTGGATTGGTCATATACTTGGTTTGCAGGATAAATTATATAGCATGGATGGTAATAATTGAATAACATACCTAACAGCAGCTCTGCTAAACTGACCCTACTTTTTCTTTAAACTATAATAGTGCCTGAATGTCAACAGGTTTTGGTTGTTTGTTTACACTTTAAAGGGAACTGAGTAACTATTTTTTTTCTCCTTTCATTTTCCTGTCACGTTTAAATCAAAAACAAAAATCACACCCAGATTAATTTATGAGGTACTAAGGCAGTTCTAGATATTATCTATTGGAAACTACCTTTAAGCTCTAAACTTCTCAAAAGAGATTCTGCAGAGGATGGCTATGAGTCTGTTGCTACTCACAGCCAGATGAACTAAATGCAGATGAAGCAGACTGCTGGCAAATGCTTTTGTCAGTCTGTGAACACCAAACATCAGAGCTTGCTCTTTATTGCCTAAGATGTCTCCTTACTAATCAGTCACTTAATGTGTTAGCAATACTAATATGTGTCTATTATCAAACAAACATGGAACACAAATAGGTACGTTCCCATAGACTAAAATCAACAGGTTCATTCATAAATAAAATTTGCAAATTCACGATGGGGCAATTTAGAGGCAACAGCATACGCTCAAATGACAGTAGTTTAAAAAAATCCTAGTGCATCAACAAAGTCATGGTACCTTCATGTATTCTTGCTCTTTCAGCAAGGAAATTCAGCTTAGACTAGTCTGCTAGTTAAAAGTTAAAAAGAGTAGTAAGTAGGATGAGGAATGGATGACAGCTACATCCATACTTCTACACATCTGATCATGAGACTGGATTAATCAAGACTAATTAACAGTGTTCTGATCATCTGTAATATGCACGTTTTCACATCAGCTCTGTTATGCTCAGCAACAGTGTGGTCCATTCATTAATGCCTTCTTTGCATCTGTCTTTACTAGCCAGACCACTTATCCTCAGGGTACTCAGCCTCCCAACCTGGAAGTCTGGGACGAGGAGCAGAAGAAACCCCACATTTCAGGTGGAAACAGTTAGAGACTGCTGCTCCACCTGGACTGTCACAAGTGCATGGGGCCAGATGGGATCCACCCGAGGGTGCTGAGGGAGCTGGCAGATGTGATTGCTGGGCTGCTTTCCATCACCTATCAGCGGTCATGGTCATCCAGAGAGGTCCCAGATGACTGGAGACTTGCTAATGTGACACCCATCTATAAGAAGGGTCACAAGGAGGACCCAGGGAACTACAGGCCTGTCAGCCTGACCTCGGTGCTAGGAAAGGTGATGGAACAGGTCATCTTGAATGCAATCATGCAATGTATGTAGGACAACTGGGGGATCAGGCACAGACAGCATGGGTTCATGAAAGGCAAGTCCTGCCTGACCAACCTCATCTCCTTCTATGACCGGGTGACCCCTCTGGTGGATGAGGGAAAGGCTGTTGATGTAGTCTACCTAGACTTCAGCAAGGTCTTTGACATGATCTCCCACGGTATTCTCCTGGAGAAGCTGGCTGCCCATGGCTTGGACAGGTACACTCTTTGCTGGGTTAAAAAACTGTCTGGACGGCTGGGCCCAGAGAATAGTGGTGAATGGAGTGAAATCCAGATGGTGACCAGTCACCAGTGGTGTTCCCCAGGGGTCGGTGTTGGGGCCCATCATCTTCAATATCTTTACTGACGACTTGGGTGAGGGAACTGAGTGCAGCCTCAGTAAGTCTGCAGACAACACCAAGTTGGGGGGAAGTGTTTATCTGCTGGAGGGTAGAAAGGCCCTGCAGAGGGATCTGGACTGGATGGGTCGATGGGCAGAGGCCAATGGGATGAGGTGTAACATGGGTAAGTGCCAGGTCCTGCATATTAGCCACAAAAAAAACATGTAGCGCTACAGGCTTGGGGGCAGAGTGGTTCGAAAGCTGTGCGGAGGAAAAGGATCTGAGGGTGCTGATTGATGCTCACCTGAACATGAGCCAGCAGTGTGCACAGGTGACCAAGAAGGCCAACGGTAGCCCGGCTTGTATCAGGAATTGTGCAGCCAACAGGACCAGGGAGGTGATCATCCCCCTGTATTCTGCTCTGGTGAGGATGCACAAGTACTGTGGTCAGTTTTGGGCCCCTCAGTACAAGAAGGACATAGAGGCCCTAGAACGTGTCCAGAGAAGGGCTACAAAGATGGTGAAGGGCCTGGAACACAAGTCCTATGAGGAGCGGCTGAGGGCACTGGGGTTGTTTTGTCTGGACGAGGCTCGGGGGAGACCTGAGTGCTCTCTACAACTACCTGAAAGGAAGGTGTGGGGAGATGAGGGTTGGCCTCTTCTTGCAGATAACTAGTGAGAGGACTAGAGGGAATGGCCTCAAGTTGCGCCAGTGGAAGTTTAGGTTGGAAATTAGAAGATATTTCTTCTCAGAAAGAGTAGTCAGGCATTGGAATGGGTTGCCCAGGGAATTGGTGGAGTCACCGTCCCTGGGGGTGTTCAAGGAAAGGTTGGACCTGGTGCTAAGGGACACGGTTTAGTGAGTGACATTGGTAGTAGGGTGATGGTTGGACCAGATGATCTTGAAGGTCTTTTCCAACCTTAATGATTCTATGAATAGCATGAAACAATTCTTTATTACAGAAGTCAATGCTTTCTTTCAAATGCTTCACCAAAGGATGCTAGCAGTTGAGAAACCATCAATATTTAATCCATACACAGCAGATAAAGCTGCACAATCTCACTGGAAAGCATACTTTTGTGCCAACGTTATTACAAAGATACACTGGGTAATAACTATTTGGTTACAAATTAACACAGGTTGGGAATACAAAAGAAGATCATTGTTTTAGGGAAAAATAATAAAAATATAGATATAAATACACCCAAACAAAAGTTGCTTTCACGTTAGTTTTCCTTCAGTACTGCTATGGTGATATGAAACAATGTTCAGCTGATCAGTGAATAACAAAACTGCTTATTCAGGCACAATATGGCAGCTCATTAAGACCTAAATATTCCTGCACGCACTTTCCTATTCTTTTCAGCAGCATAACATTTTGTTTCTCCTGTTATTCAGTTAATTTTTGTGTGCCTATCACAGCCCTCCCAAATCTGAAATTATGTTTCTTGAACTCAAGTGGCATCTGTAGGATGTAAGTTATGGAAAGAACAGACTGGAACATCCTGAAACACAACAGAATCTTCAAGAAAATGTAAAACCAAATGAACATTTCAAACCAAAATTCAGAAAACAAACAAAACAAAACAAAAAACCACAATGATGACAAAATATATTTCCAGGCAATCTATAGGATGGAAATACAAGGGAAAGGGAAAAGGAAAGGGAAAAAAAATATATAAACTACTTCTCTCGTAGAAAAGCAATTAAGAGGGAAAATATTAATGGTTTTCACAAAAATAAGTGGACATTTATTATCTCTGACAGCCTGCCTTTTATGATAATATTAGTTTCCTCAGAGCTTTGTATGTTGGATTTATTCACTTTGAGTGACCTTTTAGAAAATAGATGAAGTCAACTATTATCAAAGAATTCGCAACAGACAGAAATATTTGCTTGTATCACACCTCAATGTATAATACTTAATACACCTCAAAACATAATAGGCACTTTCCATGCAGCTCCTCCAAAAAGCCAAAACTGGGTTCAAGGTTCAGAAGGTAAAAATAAACAAATAAAATACTTGTGAAAGTACAGCAACAAGAACTAAAATCAGCTACAAAGGTTAAGAACATACCACCCACCAAATTAAAAAAAAAAAAAAATCAGCAGCAAAAAAAAAAAAAAAGCACATTAAACCAGCTTCACATCTAAATATAACTACATCAAGACTTCAAAATATGCAAACCTTCGCTTTACCATGTGCTCATATTCACAGGAGAGATAGAATCAGGGCTTATTCTTGTTCCTATGTTTAAGATATATCCCAAGCACCTTCTTCCATAATATATGAACAACAAAAAAACAGTTAATTAAACCTACAAAACTGTGTTGCAGGAAACCAGGTGCCACTCAGAGGCATCTGCAGTGCATTCTAGACCTCTGCAGTAGTAAGGATGATGAACTGTCTTGATCTAGTAGATACCATCTGCACCTGTACCACATTTAATAAGATCCAGTGATGTCTTTAATCTCAGTTATTCCAATTAACTTGATTATGTCCTTTATTTATTTGTTTATTTATTATCATTTTTTATATTTAATTAAGCACATGAGAACACTCATGGGTGTTGGAGCTTACTTACCTATAATGTTAAATTGTTAGAACAGTCTCTAGGCCAACTACCACTTTCTGAAACAAATCCTGGATACAGTTCAGGAATTAGAAGACACATCATTCTAAATACACAGTTTGCATATACACTATATAGAGAATATATAGTCTAAGATACTTCAGAATTGCACCAGTTGGTTTGCAGTGGTTTGTGGTGCATGGCTTGCACCAGCTGTCCAGTTTAGAGAACTGAAGGGGGAATCACCCCCCTCCTTTATTTTTATTTTTTTCCTAAGAATATACATTTTCTGTAACCTTAGCTTAACACGGCATATACTTAGTGTTCATCCAAAGACAGACAAAATTAGTTTCTGCCATCAATACACCATGTAACATCCTGTTACATTAGTAACAGCAGCTCCCCTAAACAAAACGAACAAAACCAGCCATATATATTGCTTGTGGGATATAGGCTGGGCAAGAAGTATAGTCAGGATCCCAAACCTCAGGAAGGGGAATTTTCAACTGCTAAAATGACTTGTGGATAAGGGGTCAGAAGAGAGATAGGAGATATTTAATCATAGAATCATAGAATTATAGAATGGCAACTTGGGGGTACTCGTGGATGAAAAACTTGACATCATCCAGCTTGCAGCCCAGAAAGATAATTGCATCTTGGGCTATGTCAAAAGAACCATGGCCAGCAGATCGAGGGAGGTGAGTCTCCCACTCTCTGCTCTCCCAACACCCCACCTGGAGTACTGCTCTGGGGCCCCCAGAACAAGAGAGAAATGGGCCTGTTAGAGAAGGCCCAAAGGAGAGCCACAAAGATGATCAGAGAGCTGGAGCACATCTCCTGTGAAGAAAACTGAGAGAGCTGTAGATGTTTAGCCTCAGGAAAAGAAGACTCAGGAAGGAGTAGAAAGCTTGTAGAAGCCTTCCAATACCAGAAAGATGGGGAGAGACACTTCACTAGGGTGTGTAGCGATAGGAAAACGGGTAACGGTTTCAAACTGAAAGAGGGTAGATTCAGATGAGATATTAGGAAGAAATTCTTCACTATGAGGGTGGTTAGATACTGGAACAAGTTGCCCAGAGAGATTGTGGATGTCCTGTCCCTGGAAGTGTTCAAGGTCAAGCTGGATGGGACCTTGAAAACCTGATCCAGTGGAAGGCATCCCTACCCATGGCAAGGGGGGTTCAAAACAGATGTACTTTAAAGATTCCTACAAACTAAACCATTCTATGATTCTATTATTCTCTCTCTCCATATATATGTATTTAAATTAAATGTATACATTGACAGTACACCAGGGTCAATACTGGGTCCAGTCCTATTCAACATCTTCATAAATGACCTAGATGATGGGGTATTGCTTGCCCTCAGCAAGTGTGCTGACAATATACAACTGCGATGAGAGGCTGCCACAACAGAAGGTTGTGTTGCCACCCAGACAGACCTCATCAGGAGGAATGGAATGATAGGATCCTCATGAGAAGCAAGGAGAAGTGCAAAGTCGTGGGCCTGGGGAGAAACAATCCCAGGCACCAGTACCTGCTGGGGGCCACCCAGATGGAAAGCAGCTTTGCAGAAAAGGACCAGGGAGTCCTTGTGGACACCAAGTTAAACCTGAGCCATCAATGTACCCTTATGGCAAAGACTAATGGTAATCTTGGCTGGATTAGTGTTGCCAGCAGGTTAACGGAGATGATCTCTACTCAGCACTGGTTAGGCCACATGTGGACTGCTGTGTCCAGGTCTGGGTTCCTCAGTACAAGACACATGAACATACTAGAAAACAAGAGTCTAGTGAAGGGCCATGAAGATGATTAAGGGACTGGAGCATCTCTCCTATAAGGAAAGGCTGAGAGTTGGGACTGTTTAGCCTAGAGAAGATAAGGCTCAGGCAGAGTATTATCAAGGCATATAAATACCTGAAGGCAGTGTCTAAGGGAGACAGTGGCAGGCTCTTCCTAGTGGCAGCCAGTGAAAGAACAAGAAGTAATTGACACAACCCAAAAGGCAGGAGGTTCCCTGTGAACATCAGAAAACACTTTTTTACTGTACAGGTAACCAAGGATTGACACAAATTGCCCGGAGAGTCTGTGGAGTCTCCGTCCTTGGAGATCTGGGTAACCGGCTTTAGGTGGCCCCGCTTAAGCAGGTGGGTTGGAGTAGGTGACCTCCAGAGGTCCCTTTTAACCTCAACCTTCTCTGATTCTGTGACTACATCACAAAATTTTGTGATATCCTAAGTGATGAAAAAGGGACAAAAAAAAAAAAAAAGGACAACACAGAAGTGTTATTTTTCTAACAAGAGCTTTATTTTATGTGGAATGTTTCATAAAATTTTCTATGGACATAAAATTTTCTGTGCACTAAAACTGCTTAGACATAGAAATTTACTTAGAAGTAAGACCATACACATTTAAAGCCAAATTAATCCCATTAACCCCATTTCATTTGACACCTTTCATCTGGCATCTAAAAGAGTTTAATCGCTCTCAGCTTTTGAGGATTTACAAAGAATTATGTCTGATTTCCTTCTGAAGGTGACACTCACTTTCCATTGATTCTAGAGTGACAAGAATCCTCATTTAATTACAACACTTAAATTACCTAATGTGAGATTAGATTACTTTAGGTCATGTTCTTAAACACCATAATATCTTCCTCAGTAAAAAACAATAAACTAAATGTTGAGGTTGTATCAGCAGAAATGAAGAATCTTTCAGAAATTATGTTTAGACAATTGTGAGTGAAACCAGATTTTGTTTTCTTACATCACATATAAATCCCAGCATATTGTCAGCTCTAAGAGATGTATAGTTTAATTTAAAACAGTATCAACTCAGTAACGTGTTTTCCCATTATTATTTTCTGAGATAGCACAAGATTACCCATTCATATACCTTATGAAAATGGTGCAGATTATGTATCAGCAAATTTCTCCTCACTAAATAAAGTCCTGACATTTGAAACTGTACTTCATACATTACTTTGAATATTTTTGTTCCTATACCTACATTTATGGTTTATAAATTTCCCAGTCTACAGATAGCTTTAATTATGGTTACTGCACAATTTATATTTTTCACATTATTGAAATGCATTTAATTCTCTCTTCTAATATTAAGAACAGTAATCTTGACTGACCATTTGAGGAATTTATTTCCTGTAATTTCTGCTGTTTAGAAATATTCAAGCTAGGTAGATAGCAATTCTCTAGAAGGTAACATTTGTTTAGAGAAGAGAGAAAAAATCCAAAGACAAATCAGTTTTTACATTTTAGAAACCAGCTAATGTTGTCTCTGATTAATAAAGAATGATCTAGAGACTTGTATTTAGTTCACAAATTTTGCATAGCTCCTTCCAAGAAAGAAATATTTGGGTTAGTATTTTACGCCCTGTTGAAGTCAATGGCAAAACATTCTTTGAGGTCAGCAAGGCATAATTCTATTTTTGGCCCAAATCTGAACAGCTCACAATTTAGGGATTTAAACTTGTAGTACATGATATTTTTCACAGAAATTCAATGAAATGGAATCTCCAGACAAAATCATAACTCTGAAGTCTCCAGACAGAATCTTAACTCAGAAAACAGCCCATTCATAATAAAACAAAAGTTTTAGTCTGAACCAAAACTAAAACGAAGGCCAGATAAAGAAAGGAATTATATGATATCCTGACTGTAGAAGTGTTAAAATCCAGTACTTAATTCTCTTGGAGAAAATGATTTTGTGTAATTAAAAAAAAAAAAAATAAAAAAAAATAAATTACTTTTACCTCTAACTCTCCTAAAATAAATACCACAGATACTAACTACAGTATACACCAAAATATGGACCCCAACATATGGGCCATATTTTTATCCTTAATCATGAACTGTGCACTTCATTTTTTTTGGCGTAAATGCACTATTATATTCCAGACTTTGTATAATCATGTTCCTCAAACTAGCGAAGACTAATAATGGAAATAACTGACTGTCAAGCAGAGACAAGAATCCCCTAGCAGTCACATCATGAAGTCTGAAGAACAAGTGAAACCATTTTAATGGTTAAATAAATAAATAAATAAATAAATAAATCCAATCCATTATGGGAGCTTTACAAAATAGTTATTGATAACTTTATAAAACCCTAAGTGCATTTTTGTTGTTGTTGTTTGCTTTGCATTTTAACACTATTAAACTAGTATTTTGGCGTCAAATGAGTTGTATTATATATTTTACATATAACTGAGGATCTTGTCCAGAAATTCACTCCTGGATCCTGCAAATTCACTGTTCAAACATAAATTCCGATGAGAGTTGTATGTCAATTGCATGCTAAGAGGGAGAAAGGAACCCATGTGACCATGATACTGTGGCTCATCATCACTGATGTTGCCCATGGAAAAAAGTCTTACCGGGGAAATAAAAGCATGTAAATGTGCTCAGAGACTATAGATTCATGCCATCTGATGGAACTCTGAATGCCAAGACCCACGTGCATAGGTCCCCGAGCCAATATCATTTAGTTACAAAGTAAGTAAATAACTGAAATGTGTTCCTTGGTGTTTATTTTCCTTAGGCTTCCAAATATGATTCTGAGATAAGCATTTAAATAAAATTTCTTTTCTAAAATGTGTCAAAATCTTTGCTCTCTCATAATAGGAGAGTTCAAATATCGTACAATGTTCAATGTAGTACAAACTATTATTAACATTTAACACAGGGAGAAAGAGGAAGCAAAATTAAGATAAAATATGAGACTAGTTTTCATGAGCATCTTTCTGAAGTATAATTGAAAGTGCTAGAATGCTCTTCAATCAACATACCTAAATATATATGCTTTTCAAAAAAAAACAACAATCTCTAACATTCTCAAATGTTACTGACATTCTGAAACATTACTACATGGAGAAATATAAGGTCAAAGTCTGTGTCCATTCTTCCTCTGGATGCAAGTGATTGAAAAGAATTTTGATAGTAACTGTACACCCACAAAATAACTACATATTATAAAATTACACACATGTTCTTCATGCACAGAGTGACAGTAGTCTCAATGGGAACATTTGCACACACAAAAAAAAAAGTGTAATGACCAATCTGGCTCAAGATCAGCTGATATAAATTATAATTTAGCCTTTAATAGAGAAAGACAAGTTTGTTTATTTTTTTACTACCAGACCTCCACAGTATTGCTGCTTTTCCACATCACAGCTGTGAAATTTATTTGTAAATAAAACGGATGGTGCGACCGGAAGTTATTCTACAAAGTCTCAGATTTGGATGGGCAATCACATGCATGTTCCCACTGTGTCTTGGGTTGCTGTTCATGCAGGTACAAGGCCACAGTTTAAATACAAACTCAGTCAACTCCATGGCTGGGATAACTCCTGTCTGGTACTAACTTCAGTCAAGTGGTCAAGTAATTCATCATCTAAATCCAAACAAAGCAATTACTTGATGAAAAATTAGAGTTGTCATACCTTAAGTATTCCTACCCTGTTGTTTTCAAAGACACTGCCTTTCCCTCTACATATTTTACTGTAATGATGTTAAAGTGTTTGCCCTCACAACAAGAACCAAAAATAGAGAGATCTTTTTTATCTTATTAAATTTGTACTAGGAACACACAGCGCATCCAAATCTGAATAATAGATTATGCATTCTTAGACCCTGGAGAGTACAGTACAGAAAAGAAATAGCTCCTAAATCTTGCATATAAGAAATGACAGGAACGGCACGTATTCTCAACATAAATGCATGAGATAAGCTGTATTCCAAAAGAAGCACGGATAACCCTCTTGACAGATCATCCTGTACACCTTAACTCCTCAAAAACAAAGTTGGTTTATAGGCTATCACAGCATTCCATACAGCACTTTCAGGAAGGGATTTAAAGGTGTCTACTTCCACAAATATATAGTCAGTCTTAATTCTTACCTTCAGTTGCCCTAAAACATCTGACAGAGAAAAAGCCATTTTATTTGTTCTGATTCCAGAGTATAAATCCTGGAAACAGAAGGCAAATGTTGAAACATATTCTGTCAAGTGCAGAAAATTGTACAGACATGAATGCTTTTTTTTTCTTTTTTTTACGTATGATAAAAAATGGCTTCAGAGAGAAACTAATTTGAAAGGATGATAGCTGCAAACTGAACTTTCACTACCATGTCAGTGTTTATTAGCCTGTTTAATATTTCCTTTAATATGACATTCCACCCAGCCAGGGGTGAGACTTAGGATAGAAGGAGGAAAAAAATTGCTGCTGCTAGTAAACAGCAGTTAAATTTTGGTAAGTAAGACTGTAAAAATATCAATGGGTTTATCATACTAGAAGCCCATTTTGATATACAAATGATTGGTAGAGAAAGAGCTACTTTTATCTAGGTCATGATGAGACATGACAATGTGCTCCAAAGGATATGAAACGTGTATATGAGAAGGACAAGACAGAGGGATTGAGACAGGGACAAGTAGTAAGATTGGAAGGAAAAGCAAGAACTCCTTTATATTAGAAATCAGGAATGGTACCTATAATCTGTATGAAGAGACTCACTACACTTTTGATATTGCCTAATGCTTATTACCCAAATAAACAAAAATTACACATATATTTCAATATAATAACCCCAAACTCCAACCCCAGCTCCCACAAACCAAAGGAAGTATATTTCAAGACAATTCCATTTGTAATAAAAAACAGATGGTAAAGGAAACAGATGCCTCTTTCTGATCAGATTTACACACCTGCAGACATTTACAGTATGCATGCGTTTCCAAAGAATACTCAGCAAGTTAAATTAGGAAACCTTTTTGCTTAATGGGCATGTGCAAAACTGTGACTCAAAAAGAAAACAAGCTATGACAAAGACATATCATCCTATCAAACTTATCTGTTTCCAAATCAATATCATATTACAGCATCATGTTAAAGAAATGCTAGTCATGATAAAAACATGATAGTAGATAAAAATGACAAGTTTGGAGATACTTTACTGTGGGGAACTACTCAAACAGGAAGTGGCTGAGAGTAGAGCGAGTTTCAGATTTCTCCACTCTCTGAGAGGAGATCTGAGGTAAGCAATGGTTGTCCTTCAGAAATACACCATACAGAAAAACAAAACCTCCCTCAGGAACACAGACCTGGAAATTAATTTAAGATCTTCCAAATCTTAGATTTTCATTTTATGCAGATATCAACAACAGACCACCGACATTGACATCAAATATTTGCACTGGCCTTGGTGAACTTACGCACAAGAATCAGCAGAGAAATGTTTTACAACAAAGAAAGATGGAAAAGTCTCACTCAAAAAGAAAAGATTCTTCCAGAACCTCTTAGATTAGAGGTGCATGATAAAGCAGAGTGAGGAATCAAAATGTTAACAACCTTCAAAATTAAGACAGGTTGAGGGAGGCAGGTCAAAGCCAGAAAAAATCCTCCATATTTAACTGTTAGTTTGGGATATCTTGGTTTCTTAAATTTTATCCCATTTCTTTTTCTTCAGATAGTTTACTTCAGGCTTGCAAAAGGTGATGTCAGCCATGGAGAATGAAGTCAAAGGACAAACCCAACGTAAGTGCCATGTCTCTGAACTGAAGGAACCATATCATACAGTGATATTCAATATTCATTTCAGTCCTGGGCCTGTTGAGGCTGTAAATAAGGAACTAGATTCACTCAAATATTGTGGCTGTTTTCACCTACTGAAGGGATGCTGAACAGCCTTAAACCTCGGCTTGTGTTTATTTTGCACTACCACACTGACCAGTGAGACAGAATGTCTCAGAAAACCTGTCCAAGGGAGTAAATTATCACCACTGGGAACTGGGCCAACACCACCAGATTAATTTCATGTAAACCTTCATACAATCATCAGATAGTAACTACTTTTGGGAACTAAGCACCTGGACTGTGGTCAAACTGGTGAGCAGGAGGTGAAAAGCTCCATATTCTATTACTAATCCCCTGAGCTATAGAGCCCTCAGCTGGTAGTTCCATAAAGGTTCACACAGTTTTTTTGTTTGTTTTTTCCAAAGGCAGCAAAAGTAGTTACAAGTTGTTTTTATTTATTATTAAAAAAAAAGGAAAAAAGAAACAACAAAAAACACCTGCAAGAACAACTATCTTTTTCTTAAAATAATTTCTCTGAAAGTAGCAGACTGTACACATTTTACAAGAATAAACAAAGTTCTGTAATATTTATCCACAAATTGGGAGTCAGAGATGATTAGTGCAAATTTCTGCTGACCAGCAGCATTTATTCTACAAACTTTGGGTATCCTAAGTGGTCCATTAAAGAAAAACAAATATCTTCAATCAGTCTAATTTCTTCCTTGGGCATGTTTTGTTTCCAGGCATGAATGCTACTTGGTGAAATTTCCCCCTCATAAGGAAGATAGAAAAGACTGGTGGAGGTGGCAAATAATATTTGGTTTAAGCTAGCAGGGGAAAGAGGAATACCAAGAAAGGCAAAAATTGTTTCAGCCATCTTCTGAGGAAAGCTCACAATATCTTCAAACTTGACCATCTGATAATTTGTTGGCAGCAAATCGCCATTTATTCTCAGTGCTGCTGCTGTGTTTGCAAGCCATAAATAGGACAACACAGAAACAGCATTTGAATTAGATTTTGAAAGTTCTTTTCTTAAAGATTCATATTCAAAGGCATAGCCTTCACTTAGACTACATTTTTCTTTATGATTTTCCCATTTGAACATTGCAACCAAGCGTTGTGGAACTTTTTTCAAGGAGTAAAGACTTGGCTTATTTTTGTACAACATCGAATAAATCCATGCCCGTGGGTCTCTTACTACATATAATGCCCTCATTGATGGTCCTAGGATTTCCTGAAAGAAGGGAAGCTTTAATGTCCAGCTCCCACTACTTAAACTAAGCACAGGTCGTGCATTAGGATAATGGACAAGGTGTCTTCTCAATTCCCTAATATATTCAGCATCTTTATCTTGACTTGCTCTTGCCCTGCTTCTTTGCTCTGATAGAGATTCTCTCTTTTTCGATCTCTTCTTTTTGTCCTTGCTTATAGCAGAATGCTGAGTAATTTTACTTCTGCTGGCTTCATATAAATGAATGTTTTGTAAATGTAATTTTGTGTCTCGGACTAAAGACTGAAGCCACCCTCTGAGAAGACGAAAATGACCATTCTGGACATCAGAAGCCTTCCATTCACATGGATCTACAAAGGAATCAATTTCAAATTCACTCTCAGGAATTTCTAGATAGGCTGTAGGTATCCTCATATATAAGAAGTCACTGCTATTGAAAAACACCTGTTTTAAAATTTCTGCACCAGAGGCAGGAAGCGAAGTAATTATAACATCTGGCAAAACAACGGGGTTCCCTTCTAATTGTTTGGCTTTATTGCCTTTATCATGTTCTAGCCTTGTCAAGTCACTGCTCCATTTCGCACAGATGGGCTGGGTACACATGCTCCACACATCCACCAATTCAATAAGCCACAATGTGATAACTAGTATAAGGATCCAACGCAACATTTTACTGAAGGATATGTAAAACTGCCACTGAAAAGCCAGTATGACCAAACTAACACCCAAAATTAACCCTGCAATTATGTTCACTTTGAATCCAAATGGGAAAACTACCCTATTATTTTTAATTCGTTTTTCCACAGATTCAGTACCTAGACCAAACTTGGTTACTTTGTTTTCATGAACTACTTTGGCAAAACCACCAAATCCCAAGTAATCAAACCTGGTCTTTAAATTCTGATGTTCAGTCACAACAAAGACCGTATTTTCAGTGTTGTTGACACTGAGTGAAATCTGAAATCCAGACTTCGCATTATCAATGAGCCTGCAGTTAGAAACATTGACATATGGGCCATAGAAAAGGTAAACAATCCTTGCAAGCATGCTTTTCATTGGAAAGGTAACATTTACAAACTGAGTCCATCGCTTTTTGAATTCAGCAGCTTGTTCTGCCTCTTGTATCCTAGCAACAGGACTACTCCCATGATGATCAAACCAAAACATCTTGTAGTGGGCATCCCACACATCCATCATAGCTCCGTTGTATTTGTTCTTAAATTTATACGGTATGTATTTAAAATCAATGTCAAGATTATGAAAAAAGGCACTGACAGAATTAACAGGAGAGTCTTCCTCCTTCTCGATATGGTCTACAACTAACAAAGTCTGAGAATTTAAGAGCAACAAAATGCGATATACACTTTTCAATTTCATTGCTGATGTGTAAGCAGAGACTGCCTCACCACTCACAAACATCATGTCCCCAGACTGGGAGGCTGTTATAATTTCTCCAGTTGAGTCTCCAACCTCATGACCAATCCACTTCAGCCATTGGGCACACTCGCCAAGCTGTCCCTCCCAAGGCTGGTTGCACTGGCTAGTAGGAGATGGGGCAAACACCAAGACGTTATTCAGGTGGCTGAGTTTAGGTCCATAGAGAGCCTCAGATACAAACACCTGTCCATTGGGAGCAAAAGTGAAAGAGTTCTGATCAGGATGTTCATGTCCCGGATTGAAACTTCTCCACCCATCAATCCAGGCATATGGTTGAAAGTGGACAATATCATAGACAGCACGTCCACCGAGTTTTCCAGACTTGAAGGACACAAAGGTGTTTGTCTGGCTGTTTGGCAATCCAGCCCCGTAAGTAACAACTCCCCAGTTAGGAAACACATGCAATTTAGCAGTGCCGTAGTCAGGAGGTGGTTGAGGACTGATTTCAGCAGCATACCATATAAACTCGGTGTGCAATGTGCTCCACCTCTGTGCGGTGGATGGCACCATTGGTCCATCTTTGGGTCTGTGTTTTCTAATTTGCTGTGCCAACCAGTTGCCAGCTCCATTCTTCATGATAAACTTATCCAAGAAAACCAGTTGGCTCTCAGGACCATAAAACCAGTTGTAATTAGAATCTGCTACGCCCACAGTCCTTTGAAAGCCTGGTAACAGGGTGGCATAGTAAAACCAAAAGTGCATTTTGAGCCAATTATTTTCCAAGTTGTTAATACCAAAATGACGCTGGGCCAGGAAAACGTACTGGGTTATGGACTTAGCTGTGTAACTCCCATAAGCTACTCCCTCATCCAGAGACCCATCTACAATATGATTGAGCAGAAACATTGTTTTCTCCATCACATCAACAACTGTGTGTTTCCAAATATTTGCCTGAGATCCATCGTCCACCCCTGTAACTAAAGCTCCAGTGAGCAAAGCAAGCATATTGGTTGCCTGGTGATTATGGAGAAGCTGCTTTCCCCAGGAACGAACCTTTGAGTACTCATACATTTCCTCACTTGCAGACCGTATCTTCTCCAGGTATTTTTGTCTTCTCACATTTTCCAGTGAATTATACAAGAAGTCATAAGCAGTGGCAAATCCAGTTAGGGAGTGTCCCAGTGGCACTTCATCACCAGGTGCACTCTCCACCAACCAGTTTTTGTAACCAGCCATTCTGTCCATATATTCTAGGGCAAAATCAAATGCAGCTTTATCTTCAGGGCACAGCAAACAATAAAACGCTAGTGGTGGCAGGTTGTTACCATAAACCTCATTCCACTTTGCAGCAAAATCAACATGCTTGGGTGGAGGTAGGTAGTATAATGGGTTGGATAGCATAACTATCACTGCACTTCTGATAGCTCTAAATAGATGTGAGTGGCTTGTGTGAGCTTTCTGCCTCAGTGCATGGACATCTTCAGCATCAAAATACAAACTTGGATGAAGAACTGTTTTTTTCAGCTTCTGCTCAGCACCAAGACCTTCAAGTTTCTGTTTCTCATATTGACCTACATTTTCCATGAAAGTCACCCAATCAGAGTAATTGCTTACAGATTCTTCAAAAGTGAAGACAGCAAACATCATTAATGCTAGAAATAAGGTATGCCCTGTAAGCATCAGAGCCATGATCCATTAGGCAGCTCCTCTTCCCCAGGCATGCACTTCCTAACAATACACAATGTTCAGATATCAAGCTTTGATCCAGTTAGCACAAGCATGAGCATCTTAAGGCATTTTTCTCTTCGAAGAAAAGACTTAGTGTTTACTGCACATTCTAACAGATACTCAGATTACTTGTAATTTGAGCTACAACATTGAAATAGCGAGACTGTTGAGAAGTTAAATCTCAGGTGCCTTGTCTGTTCACATTCTTCTCAAATACAACACTACAGTATAAACACTAAAATAGGGAGAAAGTAAAGTCTCCGAGATAAACATACAAAATGCAGGTTGACAATACACAGTCAGAAACTGAAAGAAACCAAAACACTATTCTTTGATAACTTGTAAACTTTGATTTGAAAACAGGAATCAGAGCCATACATTTTCTGTGTTAATACTTTCAATCAGGTCAAATTCCACTCCTAAAGCTGACCAAAAAAAAAAAAAAAAACCTTCACTGATCACAAAAAGATAATTTATTCAAAACAATGGGTTGAATTTGATTATTTAGGGAATTTACAGCACTTGGAAAACACACTTAAAAACTGAAGCTACTTTCTTCAGCCTTCCTCTTATCTCGATTTGTATATACACTCTTTCCATCTTTCTCTTTTTAGACTCATGGGAGAAAGGGAAGAAAGAAAAAACGAAGAGAAATCCTTCATTAGCTCCTTTAGATGAGACTGTGGGGCTTTTAACCACTATTCCCCTTTGTGAAAGGTTTGTCTGAATTAATAGTCATAGAGTATCGACACATTTTCAAGTCTTCTTTCATCTTATCTTCAGCCAATGATGCCCAAATTTTGCCTCAATGATTCAGAGAATCGTGCTCCTCCCATTACGAAGTAAAATGAAAACATATGAAAGGGGCTGAAAGCCAATATTTTTTTGCTAAAAGAGCAGTTTCGGTTTTCCTTCCACTTTGCATGTTGGTTCTTTCTGTGAAAACACAAAGAAAAGTTCTCTGAAGCCGTACAGGTGCCGGAACATATTCAGAGTATTTAGTCAAGAGGAATTGCCAACGCTTTTAGGAAAGATGAGGGTTAATACACTTTTTTTTTCTCCTCCCCCCCCCCCCCCCCCAAAGAAATTAAACAAAAAAGGAACATTTTCAAAGTTCCACAAAACTCTGGCAAAACGGAAAGTCGGATTGGCTACATAGATTCTTTTTATTTCACCTTGACCCCAGCGACTCCCGGATCTTGAGGCAAATTTTCCCGGCACTACGGCGAGCTACCCCCGTGCAGACATCCCCAACGCGCCCCCGCAGCCGGATGGAGCTCCTTCCCATCAGAAGGGCACCGAGCACGCCACCCGTGCGGCTCTGACCCCGATGGGAAAGAAGGGGGCAGCGGCGGGGTCCAGGAGCACCCCTCCCTCCGCCGCGCCGCCGCCCAGCGGGACGCCCCTGGCCCCTCCAGCAGCGGCGGGGGGCACGGCGAGGCCGCCCCCACGACCACCAGAGGGCGCCCTCCGCCGGCTCGGCCCCCGCCTGCCCCCTCCCCGCCGCCCGGGGCCGCACAACTTGAGCAAGTTTCCGTGCCTCGCCCCGCACGCCGCGGCCCCCCGCCCGCCTCCCCGGCTTCTCCACGCCGTGTTCCCCGCGGCTTCACCCCCGTCTTACCCACAGCGGTGTCCGGCAGCGTCCCCCCTCCCCCGGTGCCGGCTCCGGGGTGAGGCGGGGGTCCCGGCGAGCGCGGCCTGGGGCGCGGGGCCAGCCCCGTCCGGGGGGCGGAGGGCGGCGGCGCGCTGCGCCGGCCCCTCTCGGCTCGGCTGGGCTCGGCTCGGCTCCGGCCCCTTCCGCCTTGCCGCTACTTTTCCCCCGGGCTGGCCGCAACTTCGTGTCCGAGCCCTCCCCCGGCGGCTCCCGGAGGAGGGGGCGGCGGATCGGCGGAGCCCTCCCCGCGGAACAGGGACGTGAACAGGGACGTGCCGGTCCTCCGCGGCAGCCGCGCTCCCGGCTGCTCCTCTTCCCTGCGACTGCGTGAGCCGCTCGCCGAGCCGAGCCGAGCCGTGCCGTGCCGAGCCGTGCTCCCGCAGCGGATGGCACCGCCGCCCCTGCGCCTCGGCAGCCGGCTGCCAGCTGAGCGCGGCGGGCGCGCCCGGGGGCAGGGACGGGGCCGGAGCCGGGGGGGGGGGGGGGGGGCCGAGCCCGGGAGCGGCGGCGGCGGATGGGGGGGGGGGGGGGGGGGGGGGCGGGGCCGGGCGGCTCGAGCGGCGGCGGCCGCCCCGATGCCGCGGTGAGGGTCCGGGGGTGGCCGGGGAGGCGGTGGTGTGCGGGCAGCGGCAGCAGCAGCAGCAGCAGGCAGGTGGGAGAGGGCTCCGTGGGAGGGGAGGTGCGGCGGGGGTCGGGTAGGGCGGCAGCAGCCGTCTGGTCTGGGGCTCGCAAGTTTACGAGGGAGGATTGAAGAGGTGAAAGCGCCCGCAGCTCCCAAGCCGCGAGCATCTGCTCGCTGGAGGGGTCCCGCTTTCTGTAACCGCCCTTCCTGCACGGGCACTTTAGTTTATGCGAGGCGTTAAAATGGCTCTCCTTCAGCTTCAGCTGAAGGCTTCTGAAGTAAAATATAAAACCGTAACGAGACGTGCAAAACATTACCCCTGGACTCGTTCACGGTCAGCGATGCGGTGAAGGGCCTCCAGGTGCTGCTGGCTCGCCCGCCGGGTGCCCTGTGGTCCTCCCGCTACATTCAAGAGGCACAACGCCATTCTCGGTTCTGAATCGCAGTTTGCATTGCTGGTGACGGCTTTCCGAGGCTGGTTGTGTAACCTGCCTGATGTGTTACCAAGCTATTTTTCGGTAGTAAGTACTTTCTAGGGAAGGAGTGTGAGTTTTTTGAAATGTTACCAACTACGGTGTTTATAAACCCTACTTCAAAGGATGTGGGCTTTAATCAACCCGAGAGCATGAGTCACCACTTCTTCCCAGGCTTAACCTATATTCATCTTAACTTTACATTTTTTTCCCCCGAATATCTTAGAAAATACAGTTGCATGTTTAAGCATTTCTTAATCTACCCAGTTTATAACTATATTGAAAAGAATGTATAATGGCCATAGTTAATGGATACTGATTCTGTTTCTTTGTGCTATGGAGAACACCTTAGCAGTATTAGATTATTAATTATGCACAATCAATGATAAACTACATCTGGTGCCATCCTAATTTTTTATATGTGACCTACACACTTAGCATAGGAGGAAAAACTACTGATTATTGCCTGGATCTTATCCTCCCATCAGAAGAAATTTGCATAATCGTCAAAGATCAGCATATATTTCCCTGACCTTGAAACTATAAAGATTTTGCTATTTCATGCTACTGAGGAGGTTATTACAGGAGGAGAGGAAGGGGAAAAGTAAAGCAACAATACAGGCTGCTTTCCTATTTAAATTAATAGAAACAGTGGGGCACACTACAAATGGAAACCTCCCAACCGTTTTTCCTTTTGTTCCCATTATGCCTTACATTGTACCTTTTATGTGGGTGTGGGTATTTTTATTATTATTTATTATTATTATTATTTTCCCAAGGCTGACCAATTCTGGAACATACTGTAATCTCAGAGAATGACTTCTTCCATAAGTTTTTAGGTAACCCCAAAGAACAGAACATGTGGAGGACCTTTGTAAGCTTGAAAGCAAGAGTAAAGCTCTTCCAAGATACCTTCTCACTCTGTGAGAAGATTTTGCTTTTCCTGTAGAAGAAGCTCTTTCACAACATCAGAGGTGTTGTACTGGCAGAATAACTAAGACTAATTTTCTGCTAAGCAAGTGGCAAAGCAGGAGTGTCTTTAACCATGTATAATTTCACCTAGTTTAGGCTCCTTACTTTCTGCCATTTTTACATCATTATGTTTCAGTGAGAAGTATAGAAAAAGACCAGTTCTCCTACTTCTCTAGGGGCAGCTGTAAAGCACACTTGCCTGATAAATTTGCAGAAGACTCCAATAGTCATTGGCTTGTTATATAAAGAGAATATATACATAGATATATATATATCATGACTATTATTTTCATTTTCGGACTTCAGCTTTCACTGAAGTTGGTGGCAAGCAGTGTCGTTCATACGTTTTGGAGTATGTCATTGAGGGCTTGGGAGCAGCACTAAATGAAGAATCTCCAGTAGACACTAGATGTTTTGTGGGAATGTCTAACTGAAAAAGAAGAAACTCCCAGCTTTGTTGAGCAGGTGCTTGGAGGCTAAAATAGTCAAGGACAGGGAAATAGTTTGAGAAAATAAGAATAGTGCTGCAACTAACATTCAATTTTTTTTTTTTCAATTACCAATTTCCAATAGTCAGCAGAGACCCATAGTTACTATACTACAACTGAAAAGAAGCAAACAATCTCATGGATCCAACTGGCATCCAGGAGAAGCAATTAAGTGAACCAAACTTCAGAGGAATTAATTTAAGTAATTATGGGAATTTTATCCTGCTACGCAGCTGAGCTACACTATAGCCTTTCTCTCACTCCCCCTCCTCAAAGGAAAAGGGGGAGAAGATATAACGGAAAGGGCTCAAGGGCTGAGATAAGGACAGGGAGACCACTCAACAGTTATTGTGACAGGCAAAACAGACTCAGCATAGGGAGATTAATATAATTTATTGCCTATTGCTAACAGACTAGAACAGTGAAAAACTAAAAGCAAACTAAAAACACCTTCACACCATCCACCCTCTTCCACCTCCTTCCTCTTGAACAGTTCAGGGGAATGGAGAATGGGGGCTGTGGTCAGTCCCTGACACTTCATCTCCACCGCTCCTTCACGGTCACTCTCTGCCCCTGCTCCAACGTGCGGTCCCTCCCATGGGATGCCATTGTTCCCAAACTGATCCTACATAGGCTTCCCACAGGCAGCAGCTCTTCAGGAACTGCTACAACGTGGTTGCATACCACAGGGTCCATCTGTCAGAAGCAAACTGCTCCAACATGGATCTGTACCACGGAGTCCATCCATCCCCCAGGAGCAAACTGCTCCAGCACAGGTCCCCCACGGGCAGCAGCTCCCCCCAGGCCCCCTGCTTCTGTGTGGGCTCCTCTTCATGGGCTGCAGCTCCGGCCCGGGGCCTGCTCCTGCGGGGGCTCTTCATGGGCTGCAGCCTCCTCCAGGCCACATCCACCTGCTCCACCGGGGGCTCCTCCACGGGCTGCAGCGTGGAGATCTGCTCCATGTGGGACCCATGGGCTGCAGGGGGACAGCCTGCTACACCAGGGGCCTCTCCACAGGCCACAGGGGAACTTCTGCTCTCGTACGTGGAGCACCTCCTGCCCTCCTTCTGCACTGACCTTGATGTCTGCAGGGCTGTCTCCCATTTTTTTATTCCTTTCTCCCAGCTGCTGTTGCACAACATTTTTTTTCCTCCTTCCTTCAATCTGCTCTCCCAGAGGCCCAACCTGCATCACTCCCTGGCTTAGCTCTGGCCAGCGGCTGGTCCCTTTAGGAACCAGCTGGAGCTGGCTCTGATCTGACATGGGGCAGCTGCTGGGCTCTGTTCACAGAAGCCACCCTTGCAGCCCCTGCTACCAAAACCTTGCCACATAAACCTAATACAGTAATTAGAAATAGTGACCATGGGTTGTAACCAATGCTTTTTTTCATGAGATGAGCCTAAAGTGCCATTCTGTCATAGTTGATTGCATAATGTTGTTTGAGGAGTGGTCAGTAATTGTGAAAGTAAATAAAGTTGCTTTTTTATTATTTATTTATTTATTTTTATTATTTATAGAATCACTGAGCATCTGGCACCAAATTGCATTATATTGTTGAATTTTCAAATATTGTTCATAACTATGAATAGCTGAAAAACAAGGCTGTTTGGCTTTCAGGAGGAAAAAAGGTGCTGTAAAATATCTACCAAGAAAATGAATTTGACACATGGGGAAGCGACCTCTCTGTCACTTCAGGTTTTAACTATGAGAGTGGGTCATTGTTGGAGATATGCTCTGGTGTACCACTTGAGGGATAGCATTCTGCATTAATACCAAAATCAGCCATCTGAATGATCTTGAAAATGCTAGCAGTGTTATCCTGCTTGAGTACAGGCCAAGTGTTAACAGATGGAATTGAAGAGAGGATAATCGGCTGGACTGCAACAAAATATTTGCCAGTGTCAAAGAGCATAACGATAATACAAAATTTCATAAGTGAATGAGATGCTGCTATCAAATATGAGACATCGTTTTATATACATGAAAAGAGCCAGGTATTTTAGGTAGGATCTGGACTGAGGTAATGAGGTATCCAGTAATGATGGACTCTTGGACCTTCTGCCTAATTCCTCAAGTAGCGAAAGTATATAAGCTCCTAAATTTAAAGTAGAGGTTTCATTTCAGAGGCATTACAAGTCTGGGATAGAGTTCTGACCACTCAAAAATCTCTTCGTGCTGGCAGGACTGATATCTTACCTCAGACTAAACCTAACTGTGGCCAGAAAGATAGGTTTCTCAATCTAAATCCACCCATAGATCTAACTCACTGTGAATTCTTCAAATATACATCATGCATAGCTCCTTTTTCAACAGACAAAACAACAACAAAAACATTGGAGGAGAATGCAGTGGTCTGATGGATCCTCTTCTATATCATTTGTTGGTCAGAAGCACCCACCTTTCACACAGAAGACAGGCACAATGGTCTTTTCTCCTTTAAAAGAAGCTAATGAAAAACTCTTAACTCTTAAATGACCTAATCCCTTGTCTGCTTCAGTATACAATGTATTTTTGTTACAAAATAAGTATGTGAAGTCATGTTACTTTTCATAATATAACCAGACACATTAATTAATTGTATTAGAAATAAGGAGTTGGACCCTCAGCCATCCAATAATAGCTGACGCATTTTAGAATAAACTAGTACCAGAATAAAGTGTATACTGCCTTCTCAGGTCAGGGGCCATTTCTTCAAATCTCCGTCTGTCTGTTACACTAACTTTTTACCATATCCATGTCCACTTCCTCTCTGTGTAACCACATGTGATTGGACCACAAATGTTACACTGTTAACTAATCAACTCGTTTTGGAGGGAGAAGTCTGATGCTGCTGAAGAAAATTTGACAAATGTAAACTATACAAACAACTGTCAGCTCAAAGTTCCAATGTTTTGGGGGTTGAGTGAGTACAGGGGAAATGGATTGTAGATTACCCAGAAAAGATCGAAACAGCATGTGGTGGTACTGTTCTTACAGGTCTTATATTTCTTATTTCTATTTATATTAAGAAGTATTTAAGAGTTGCAACCAATTAAAAGCAATAGCAACAAAACACAAACAAGCAAATAAGAACATTCTGATTTTATTACACATGAAAATAAAATAACTGTGTTTATCAGACTGCACAAGCAGAGTAGAAAAAAAAAAAAGAAGGTAACAATTTTTCTTGGTGATGGTGTTTTGTTGTTGTTTTTCCGTATTGCAAAGATTCTTCTTTCTAGTGGAGTTCTCCAGCACTGCAAGACTGGAGCGCTCACAGGCTGAAAAGTGCCCGGTGTCACTGTCAGCAGAGAGATCTAGGATGGTGCTACTGCCAAAAGCCGCAGTGCTGCACTCTTTATCCCGGCTGCGTGCTCCTGCCAGCCCCTTTGTGTTGGAGCAGTTGGCAGTCTCATTGCTACATAATTGTTCGTGCAGACACAACAGGGCAGCACAGTTTCAGGCCAGCTTAAGTAGATTGCGAAACTGCATCTTACAAATGCCAGCTGTGTAGAGGGGTAATTTTAAGTCCATTCATGACTATCTCAGACACTGCAAATGAAGCAAATGGAACAGTTCATTCTTACTTTGGAAGCAATTTTATCAGTCTTCAGTGGAAGTGTTTTAAATATGTCAGTGATGATGTTGTGTACAGCAGTGAGATCTCAGGATGATTCTCAGCAGCAGGTCAACACAATGCACTACAAAATTTTAAGAATATCAAAATCAGTGGAACAACGCCTGTGCAGAGCTACACCAGTGCACATTTTTCACCATGGAAACTTGTTACCAATTGTAGAAATTAATGCTAACAGTGTTGTATTTATGGAAGCATTTAAGTATTCAAGGCTTGCTGTTTGCATTTTAGCTGTTTTGTGACCTATCCCTAAATGACGCTTTATTAAATAGAGTAGGTTGACAAGTTAATCATAACAAAACCAGAAAAGTGAAAGAGGAAGGGCTTTTCTTTTCCTTGCTGAGTATATTCCTTGTGTATTGGAAGTCTAAGAAACTATTGAAATAAATACCTTCTCCCCCTCCCAGAAAACAATAACAACAACAACAAAAACAAGTAGGCATTAAATTCTGAGCCAGCAACCAACGTGTGATTCCTTTTTTGCAGAGGTATATCAGCTGTAACTTTGCAATACTAATGTAAATTCACTGTTATGAATTCAATGAAGTGCGTGCCTTTTTTGTTCTTTCTATTGACTTCATAAACCTTGGATTTGGGCCTAAATCCTGATACCATTACTGGTCACCTTCCATCAGTTATGAATACAGTATGCTTATTTGTTAGCACCACTAAATTAAAATTAGCTTAAAGAGGTTTTTAAATATATTGCACATCCCATGAGGAATATATATGTGAAATGTTCATGCTGGATAAGCAGAACCTACAGGGATAGCAATTAAATCATAAGACTGAAAATAAAAACTGTTATGATCTACACCATTGTCTCCAAATTATATGATTAAGGAGATACTAAATTAGACGTTATAGTGAAAGAGTACAACTACAAATCTTAACTAAGCATATTTTTTTTTTGTATTTCTATTCATTATACTAATGTACAGGTTTATATTTAGTAGCTTTAGAAGTGTTAAAAAACCTGTAAAGATACAGATTACAACCCATATGGGTATGCTGAGGTTGGCAGCAGTGATTAATAGTATCTCCTGTTTTTGCTTTTTATAAACCAAACAATATTTAAGACAGCTATTAAGATGATTTACATCACAAAGAATTCAAACACTGCACTTACCTGAACAAAGAATACTGCATTAAAAGGAGTGTGGGCAGGAGTAACTTGTATTAGTTCACTCATAACAGTGAAACAGTCAAATTCTCAGGTTAAAGTGGAATATCACAGTTTGTAGCACAATGCTTTGAATTTACATAATACTTATCCCATTCTACCTAAGCATCCTAAATGATTTGCTGTCAATAAAAGCCACATTCATCCAACTTAGTGGGATATCTTGCTTTGTACAGCCCTATTAGATTTAATAAAATTACTAGGAAGTACTACTTCATGGAGAGGTATGGTTCTACAGATGCTTTAAACTAACATTAATGAGGGCTACTTGGAAAGGACTGATCTACTGCTCTTCTCATATCTAGTTGCTTATTCCCATCTCCTCCTTTTTCCAGGATAAGGGTTTATCACAACTGATAAACACAAAATCACAGCATCTCACCCGATAAAATAAAGATTAGTTTCCAGCTAGATATTTTCCCTCAGTTTAGTTCACCTGGTGTAAGGAAATGGTACAATCTTGAGGCAGGGACTGGTAAAAAATACTTCTTTTTGAGACTACTTTAAGGTAAACAGCCTTTGTAAAGCTGAATAAATCCTTCCACACCTAATTCTCCTATTTTGTTTTGAAACAGAAGAGGTCTAGAATCCCAAATATTTTTAACTATTTAAGTAAGCCTTAACAATTTGAGAGTTAGGCATCTAAAAGTGTCAAAAGTATAGGATATCAAGTCTTTTTAAAGTACGAGTTCATTGTTGCCCAATTTTGTCAATGTTATATTTTAAAATTAGTCCCAAGCACTAATGGTAAGAGGCTAATTTTAACAATTACTTTGCTAAATGTTAAATACATTGTCACTGATATCCTTTAATTCATGTGAGAAAAGTGGTGCAGAAATATTAAGGTCATAACAATATACCACCAAGTTGCAATTGATTTAGGCTGGTTTACAGACAACACAGTGAACTGTGTTACCTCTCAGACCGGAATATGGGATTTGTATTAAATTCTTTTGGATTTAACCCTGATTTTTCAAAGGCTAAGTTTTGGAAAGATTCCACTTTTATTACAGCTTTTCATGATAATTTATTTTTGCCAGCAGGTTTCTTTTTAAAATATCTTCTCCATCTGTACTTTGTTATTCTGAGTGCTTTTGTTGTCATTATATTTTACTTGTAAATGTTGCCAGAGAGATTGTTTGTGTCTACACAACACAGTGTAGCACCACATGCAGGTAGCATGTAGCCTGTTGTTACAAGCTACCTGTAACAAACTTAGCTAACTGGAATAGATAAATTCTCTAATGAAATAGATAACATGCTCTAAGGAAACTGCTCCTTCTGGAACCTAAATCAATACATTCAAAATTAGCCTGAATATTACTTCAAGACAGTGGATAGTTCTTAGCTGATCCACGTTAAAGAGAAGGCTCTATTTAAATTTTGGGGAATAAAGTTAGGATGCAAATTGGTCAGTCTATAGATAATTACATGGAGAGGTTATACTGGAGGGTTCATAAATTAACAGCAAGAGGTATAAAATGATCAAACAGTTGGAACATAAAGCTCAAAATTTAATGATATATAAGTTCTACATTATTAACAGTGGTAGTAATTAAGACTGGAAGAGCTTTTCAAAGAATATGATGGATTCTCTGTAATTTGAAATCTTTAATTAAGATTGGATATACCTCTCAAAAGATATTATCAAACTTGATAATACAAGAGCCATCAGGGTAAATTCAAAAGTCTTAAACTCTATGAATTTTTCATCACATCAGACATGGCATTCATTCATCTAGAAAAATGGAAAAACACAACGAACATTTACAAAGGTCATATAAATAGGTTTCTTATAATGGTAATTGAATTGCTCTCTGTTCTAACATAACTGCTTTTGGAACCAGTTCAAGACCCCTCACCAACATAGACAAAAAAAAAAAAAAAAAAAAAGAATGTTGCCATTCTAAGTCTGGGGAGGTAAGGCTGTTCCTTCAGCAATAAAAGAAGCCATAGAGGGATGAGGTAGAGATGAACTAGGATGGCAGAATTTCATGCCACATTCACTGCCTCTTTTCCCTCCCCTAGTTCCACGTAGCCGTAACTCCTAGTTCATATACCCAGTAATATTAGCCAACTAGACTGGCTTTCCAGCAATATGGCATAGCTAGGGGAAGATAATTAAGCTTCCCATTGCAGTTTGCTACCTAGGCAACTACATCTTCTGCCTATGCCTGGAGCTGGCCCTGATTGCACTAGCGATTCATTAAACTATTGTGGAGTTCAGAATCCCACCTAAGTAACCATTACTAGGCCATTTTAAAACAACAGTTAATATATGGTATGAAAGACTTTGTGTTGCTTATGAGGCTTTAAGAAGTCACAGATACCTTTACAGAGGTGTTGTATGTCAATGATAAATACATATTTTACATGTACACATACATACAATGGATATCCTTGGCACACGTGAAAAGTATTATTTTGATTCATAGGAATGATGTATTCACAAAAATGCAAATTCACTCAACTGTACTTTTTAAATATTACTGCTGAAAGGTAATAGATATAAGAACAAAAATATTAATCCATGCTATCAAAAGTGCTTCAGAGAACAGTTAAGCAGTTAGCATATTTTGGGATTTTTTCCTTTCCAGAAAACATGGCAATTGATAGATCTGTATTCTAATTGTCAATAAACATAGAACTTTGGGTTTTAAGTGTTTTGTTCCGCTTTTCTACCACACACAATAAATCTCCCTCCATCTCTACATCCTTTGTAATATATTCATAATGGCAACAGCACCAGACAAATACAAGAAAAAAGACCACAAAAGGAAAAAGAAAAAAAAAAAAAAGACTTCAATTGTCTGTTCTGACCCATGACAGTCCCACAAACATAGAATTACCTCTGGCAGCCAAGAAGACAGAAAAGTGTCCCCTAGTAAGCTCTGCACTCCTCCTTCATTCTCTCAAATCCACACAGTTTTGCAATATACCCAGAAAACTATCCAAGTTCCAGTTATGTTAGCTCAGAGCTCATTAGAATTCTGAGACGTGTACTGTGCTAAAAGTAACAAAGAAATTTCAGAGAATTGCTCAGAGGGTTGCTTTATTATTTTTTTTTTTGGTTGTTTGGTTTGGTTTGTTTGTTTGTTTTCTGACAGTTCTCTAAAAATAAATGACATTGATATTACTGATTGATGGGATCAAGCATATGAAATCTCTTGAAGCTGACAATACATGAGAAAATTTCTAGTCATCTTATCTGCTCACATTTCTAGATTCCTCATACCTTGGCTGTTCATCTGTCAGGAACCAGGTGTCCAGCTTTCTCCAGGTAGCTGCCTCTTGACCTCTGACACCACAGCAATGTAATGAATAAAAAATTAAGAACTTTCAGTCTGCTACTAAATTAACATGACTGCTTTGAATATACTAGAAAATAACATAAACCTGTTCAAACTGTTGTTCTTTGTACAAGCAAAAACTGAAGCTTTTCTTTAAGCAAAGCATTAGCATATTAGCTTCAGAATATCAAACAGGAGAAATAGAACAAAAGAGGTAAAATGTTTTATTTCCTTAATTAAAACATCTATTACTAAGAAAAGTTAAAAATAAAAAGATTTGCTTTCAATCGGTAAAACAGAACAGTCAACAGAAGAAAGTTTAAAGTATAAACAATTTAAAAAATATATTTAAAACATTAAACTAGCTAAGTATTTCAAAACAATTCATCTTTTGTTTTAAACTGGCCTAAGTTCCCAAACCCCAATAGTTTAAAATTTCCTTCCAGATCTAATGATGGTCTACAAGGGAGACTGGGGCTACTCACCCAACGCTCCTAAAAGAGATTAAAGAGAGAGAGAGAGAGGGAGGAAAAGAGAGAGAGAAGAGAAAAGAGAAAAGCAATTAGGAAAGCAAGCATTGGCAAGAGGCGCTCAAAGATCACTCATTTGACCTTCTGATATAAAATTAGATATGTATCCTAAATTACCTACTTTATATTAAGTTAAACTGTGTCCACTAAACATCTCTTTTTCTCCCAGCTACATAAGAAGTCTAGATAACAAAACAAAATACTGGTGACTGGTTTAGATATGCCAGCATGGATGGAGATGAATCGAATGTCTGGCCAGTATTATGTGAAGTGAAGAAGATTCTATTGACTACTTCTCAAACATTAAATCAACCACTATGTCATTAACATTAAAGCAAATCAATGTCTGTTTCAGTCTTGAAATATTGCAATTTGTGATGTACAACATACCCTTTAAGAAAATTTGTGTGAAAGATACAAGCTAGCCCATAGCAGCGAGGCTTACATAACATCAAATATTGGATGAAATATTTGTACATCAGCCATACACTATTCAATAATTTAAAAACTTTCTTGAAATCCTGCTGCAAATTTATTTTAAAAATGGTACATTTAAAGAAATACCCTTCTATAAAAGTAGTTTATTTTCATTTCAACAATAATATGGTACTGCGATTTTAATAGTAAGTATTGGGATGAATTAATCTACAACAAACATAATCATTATTTTCAAATCCCTAAATAGGGGTTGTGAATACCATTAGCTATGTATCTACCATTGACAACTCTATAAATATGTGTAGGGAAGAGGCAGGAAAAGCAGGAGGGAGAGAGCAACAAATGTTCAGAATGATTCATTAATTAAATGCTGAACTGTAGGATAGAATATATTAAGAATTTGTTATACATTGTGTTATACAAAAACAAACCTGAATAACTTTATCTTTCTTATTCCTTCCTTCCTTCCTTCCTTCCTTCCTTCCTTCCTTCCTTCCTTCCTTCCTTCCTTCCTTCCTTCCTTCCTTCCTTCCTTCCTTCCTTCCTTCCTTCTTCCTTCTTTCCCTTTCCTTCTTTCTTTCTTTCTTTCTTTCTTTCTTTCTTTCTTTCTTTCTTTCTTTCTTTCTTTCTTTCTTTCTTTCTTTCTTTCTTTCTTTCTTTCTTTCTTTCTTTCTTTCTTTCTTTCTTTCTTTCTTTCTCTTTCTTTCTCTTTCTTTCTCTTTCTTTCCTTCCTTCCTTCCTTCCTTCCTTCCTTCCTTCCTTCCTTCCTTCCTTCCTTCCTTCCTTCCTTCCTCCCTCCCTCCCTCCCTCCCTCCCTTTTCCTTTCCCTTTCCCTTTCCCTTTCCCTTTCCCTTTCCCTTTCCCTTTCCTTTCCCTTTCCCTTTCCCTTTCCCTTTCCCTTTCCCTTTCCCTTTCCCTTTCCCTTTCCCTTTCCCTTTCCCTTTCCCTTTCCCTTTCCCCCTTTCCCTTTCCCTTTCCCTTTCCCTTTCCCCCTTTCCCTTTCCCCCTTTCCCTTTCCCCCTTTCCCTTTCCCTTTCCCTTTCCTTTCCCTTTCCCTTTCCCTTTCCCTTTCCCTTTCCCTTTCCCTTTCCCTTTCCCTTTCCCCCTTTCCCTTTCCCTTTCCCTTTCCCCCTTTCCCTTTCCCTTTCCCTTTCCCTTTCCCTTTCCCTTTCCCTTTCCCTTTCCCCCTTTCCCTTTCCCCCTTTCCCTTCCCCCTTTCCCTTTCCCCCTTTCCCTTTCCCTTTCCCTTTCCCTTTCCCTTTCCCTTTCCCTTTCCCTTTCCCTTTCCCTTTCCCCCTTTCCCTTTCCCTTTCCCTTTCCCTTTCCCCCTTTCCCTTTCCCCTTTTCCCTTTCCCTTTCCCTTTCCCTTTCCCTTTCCCTTTCCCTTTCCCTTTCCCTTTCCCTTTCCCTTTCCCTTTCCCTTTCCCCCTTTCCCTTTCCCCCTTTCCCTTTCCCCCTTTCCCTTTCCCCCTTTCCCTTTCCCCCTTTCCCTTTCCCTTTCCCTTTCCCTTTCCCTTTCCCTTTCCCTTTCCCTTTCCCTTTCCCTTTCCCTTTCCCTTTCCCTTTCCCTTTCCCTTTCCCTTTCCCTTTCCCTTTCCCTTTCCCTTTCCCTTTCCCTTTCCCCTTTCCCTTTCCCTTTCCCTTTCCCTTTCCCTTTCCCTTTCCCTTTCCCTTTCCCTTTCCCTTTCCCTTTCCCTTTCCCTTTCCCTTTCCCTTTCCCTTTCTCCCTTTCCCTTTCTCCCTTTCCCTTTCTCCCTTTCCCTTTCTCCCTTTCCCTTCTCCTTTCCTTCTCCTTTCCTTCTCCTTCTTTCCTTCTCCTTCTCCTTCTCCTTCTCCTTCTCCCTTCTCCTTCTCCTTCTCCTTCTCCTTCTCCTTCTCCTTCTCCTTCTCCTTCTCCTTCTCCTTCTCCTTCTCCTTCTCCTTCTCCTTCTCCTTCTCCTTCTCCTTCTCCTTCTCCTTCTCCTTCTCCTTCTCCTTCTCCTTCTCCTTCTCCTTCTCCTTCTCCTTCTCCTTCTCCTTCTCCTTCTCCTTCTCCTTCTCCTTCTCCTTCTCCTTCTCCTTCTCCTTCTCCTTCTCCTTCTCCTTCTCCTTCTCCTTCTCCTTCTCCTTCTCCTTCTCCTTCTCCTTCTCCTTCTCCTTCTCCTTCTCCTTCTCCTTCTCCTTCTCCTTCTCCTCCTTCTCCTTCTCTTTCTCTCTTTCTCTCTTTCTCTCTTTCTCTCTTTCTCTCTTTCTCTCTTTCTCTCTTTTTCTTTCTCTTTCTCTCTTTTTGTTTTTCCTAACACTAGAGGGAAACAATGCTGAGGAATGGTGAAGAGATAAAGCAGATTTTATTGCAATTTCATAGCTTTTACCTTACCTTTTTGTCTCCTGTTCCTCAAGGGTCCTATTTTCCAACATCATAACATCTGCTTTTTGTTTCTTGACCTTGCACTTTCCCTCTTTCCCTCCAGGCTATTCACTTATTTCCATTCCACTTCTTGCCCCTCACCAGGACATTGGCAGGGGGAAGTGCAAGTTAAGCAGAAGACAGAAAATCCTCATTCATAATTTTGATTTTTACTTGGCATCAGAGACAAACTTCTGCTAGATGGATGCTCAAAATGTATTCTGGTTATTCATCTGAAAAATACGAGAATATTTAGGCATAAAATAGACAAAATACTGTTTAAACCATGACAAACTTTTACATGATCTCTTTAGGAACATAAATATTGATATAATAGTCAGCTAGAAATGAAGTGTCTTCATCCATCCCTTGAGTAATAAAACTTAATTGGTAATGAGTCGGATGTAACCAAATGATAAAATTTTCAAAATCTACCTAATATGGCAATCAGGAACTCTCTAATTGAAGGCGAATGACTACAGCCCCTAATGAGCTTTAGAAATTGCAAGACCAGGTTTATGGTCCAAAGAAGTTTAAATTATGATGACCAGCACCGTATCATGCTGGCAGGTAATTAATATTTATGACAGTTGTTTTTAACTGTATATCTCAGTTTCCTTAAGAGCTCTGGAAAGCTGGTATTATTCCTGTGGTTGCCATAGAGGAAATGAGTGTAAGGAGCTTCTGCTGCAGACAGGCAACCACACCAGTAGCAGCATTTACCATTCCCATGGCAATCATTGCCAATATTCATGACAGCATCCTTAGTAATCCATTCCCAAGTGGCTACAGGAAAAGTAAGCTCAAGACTCAAAGGATCTTTTCCCAGATCTCAGATCTGAGCAGACCTTAGTTCTGCTCTCTTTCTCTGCCCTTTAGCTTCCCTGTGGCAGAAGCAGCAAAATTTAATTTTGCCTGCCCCTTCTGAGAATTCATAAGCTGCTTTGTCTGAGAGCTAAAACACATTCATGAATGATTACACCAAAGTATTGAACCAGTATGTAATGAGTCTTTCTAATCATGCCCTTGCCCTTCACTTGCAACAGTCAAAAGCTCTCAGAAGTGTGAAATGTACAAATACATGAAGAGCTTTCCATAATTTATTTGTTTACTGTGAATGAAAGTAATAATGTAGTATCTCTCTCGCAAACATATATTACCTTTCTCCATTCATAAAATATTCCCAAAAGGTTAATTATACAAAAAGAAAATGCAGTTCAGCATTTACACATCATATTATTACATTAATTAAGCCATAATAATTAAGACCTGCAGCACTTTTGGGGGATTAATGGCCAGCTGGGACAGTTGGTGGCCCAAGGCTATTCTACAGGTCATTTATTCCATTTAGTTGTTAATTTTCTGGGATATGTTCCTGAGTCAAGGTCATTACTGATAGGTCACTTGTATAAAAATAAGTTGTAATCCCAACAAATATTTTATGCTTTTTTTTCTATTCTGCAACATTTCTACAAAGCATAACATGCTCTATGTTTAAGCTGTGTTACTTGTTGTAACAGTAGATATTTTAAAAGGTAGGAAAACAATTACACAGATATATTGTTACATTCACTTTTGTTTTCATAAATATAAGTTCACACAACTTTCTTCTTCCTACTAACCCCCGGGGGGGGGAAGTAAAAATCTTCTCTTGCATATGTTGCAATAAAACGTCTTGACTTTTTAATAGATAGTAATAACCTGAAAAGCTAAAAACTCATAGTTTGATTAACAAAATTGTCATCTTTTAAAACAAACAAGCAAAACCTACCAAGCAAGCTCTCCCAATCATTTTTTTTTTTTTCCAGTTGCTATCCTGCAAACTTATAATGAAAATCAATTATAATTTTTTCTTCACTGAATCAATGAATTTCAAGCTGAGATCTTTATTGAGACCTTTGTCCATCTGGAGAAGTCCACTATCAGGAATCTATATTGAATGGCGAGGAAGGCAAAGGAGTGTACATCATCCAAAAATTACCAATCTGTTAAACATATGTCTAAGATACAACTCTTTACACCTAGTGGTCTCCCCGGTTTTGATTTTACCTTCCTTTCTTAGGTAAAAAGCTAACTTGTTAATTTTCACAAAGTTCCAATACCTATAGTCATCACAATGTTTTTGAATCCTACTTGAAAAGTGAAAACAATGATATAGGCTTTTTTTTTTTTTTTTCCCCAACTAATCATTACATGGAACTTTATATTGTCACTTTAGTAACTTCCCATTCATTTCTGGATATAAATCTACTCAATTGTTTTCTTCTGTAGTTACTCATGACTTCATACCTGTCTTTTCTCCTTTGATGTTTTTTGGCTATGTGGCTATGTCTATATAATATCAGCAGGGATATCTGAGCCCCTCTGTGCTATCTACATTGAAGAACAAGATGATGGAATTTGTGACCCAGCATTTGTTAGCTCAGGCATAAGACCATGCAGACAAAGCCCTCTGAACGTTTCCCTCTGAGCTGGTCTGTCTTCACAGACCCTGTAGTATTATGCATGAATATACAAGCAGGGATGGTCACAATCTGAGAACTCTGCATCATCTACTGCTCCCAAATGCAGACTTCTCAATACCTGTTTTATTAGGTAACAAAATTCAGTGTTATTCAGATTCTGCTGATAACAGTGAGCATCAACATTTCAATGAAGGTAATATTTTATGTGAAACTAATGTTCTTACAATATTCATACCTATCCAATAATTGTTCAACTAGCAGACAATTTCAGCAAAAATAATAAAATACGAACAATAGTGGAGAGTGGACAAATCGTTTTGATTGTAGTCAGTGTCATCGCATTCGGTGCTCTGCTGTCATGTGTGTTGCTCCTCTTTCTTTGTTTTCATTTGTCAAAAGACCTTTCCAAGAATATGAAATTGGTTCTTAATATCTGACTATGTCAAAAAAAAAAAAAAAAAAAAAAAAAGACAGAGCTCAGATCTCCTGAGCATTTTCCACTAAGGACGAATTATTTTGGCTTCAGAAAGATCCTGGTAATGGAGCATGAAATTCAAACACAGTATTAAAATACTGTGGAGAGTCTCCCACCTTTGCTGTTTTTTCTTCATCTTTGTTTTACATGCAAGCTTCCTATACTGTGATTCCAAGTTTCTTTACAGGCAAGGCTTTATTTCTGCAAGGTACTATTATGCTCTGACAAGCAAAGGGAAACAGTCAGATATTCTACTTCAATGACATCCAGATCCAAACAAAGAAGCTTTCTGTACAAACAAATCATTACCATTGCCTTTCCTCGCTGCCCTTTGCCAATGATCGGTATGTATAGTAGCAGAATTATACAATCACAATTTCTTTTTTTTTTTTTTAATTATTTATTTATCCCATAAGAATCTATATATATCTACTGTTTGGGTCATAAAATTATTATTTTACATATTTGACCTAGAGATAAAACTCCCTAAAGTCAAATAATAGTGTATTAATATTTTTTTCTCAGATTTTTTTCTTTTTTTTTTGACAATATTTTTGTCAGAGATTGTATGTCCACCCATGTTTACTTTCTGGGCTTACATGCAGAAACATTTTCTTCTAATCGCTCAGTGCTTACTGTTTTGTTTGTATCTTGTGTCTCTGCATCTATGATGTCCAGCTATATGCTGACTGCAGATTGGGTGAGGACACAATAGGTTCCTATCATATTTTATTGTATGCATATTGTTCAACACATCTTTTCTACTTAGCTTTTCCCATTATACTTTTTTTTTTTTTCCCCCAAAGCTTTCCTTAGAAATAAAATGAACAGAAACAAGAATGAGCACTGATAACTTTTTTTAAAAAAGTTTGAAATAGAAATAATTAAACTAGAAATTCTTCAAACCACTATTTTGGTATGGCATTATGGATTGCTTACTTCAAATCTTTATACTATATTTAAAAAATGCAAAAAAAAACCATCAACAGCAACGAAACAAGTTGAAAGAACTTTATATTCTTTATATTTACATTTAACCACAAAATTATAAAATGCTATTTGATGTTTGCTTCTGCAGTCTCCATTTGCATCCTGTCTTGTGTACTTAGTACTTCACGGGTTCCAATTAAAAAATATCCTGAGGAATCATGTCAACAGAAAGTGCATAATGCACTTGCAGTGCACCCAGATAAGTAGATTCAGCTTGTGTAAGGAATATGAAATCCATTATTTCTGAAATTCACATGCCTCTGTTGCAGCCTGAGTTAAAGCGATCCAAGTAGTGCATCACGCTCTGACATAAACCCATAAATGCTTTCCATCTGTGGCTTTTCCCCACAGAAGGGAAAGTGGCTGTTAGAGAAATACTGTGCAAAAAATCAAATAGTCCTGCATATAACCCTCCCCAGGGACACAGAATACTGCTGCTTCCATTACCACTGGAAGGAATAGTGAAGGAAACTCTGGTGTGACAAAATCTCTCTGAGTCACTTAGACCAGCCCTGGAAAGCAGAACATGAGGGGGCCGTGAGACTTCTGAAACACTTGATTGTTCCTGAAGTTGGGAGCCAATTCTGATGTAAATAATACTGTCTGATATAAATAGCATTCAATTTACTAGCTTCTAAGAAAATAAAAATAGCAGCTGAATAATCTCCATCATATCCTATAAGGATCAAACCACAAGCTTGTAGGTTTATAATGCAGGCTTTTATCATATAAGATACATGAGTAACTGCATTAGTTGACATCCATATACTGTCACAGGAGATAAATGTTGTTTAAGCCACAGGCAGCGAGCTGATTCTTTCACATCATTGTTCCATGGCTCCTGTCTTTTCTTAGGACAATGCGCTGCTACAGCTTTGTTGGTCTGCAGGATAGTCCTGACCTTTGAGTGCGTATGTTTCGTTATTATTTTCATATCTGCAAAAATGTTTGGGATAAAGGCAAGTGAGAGAATGGCTCTAACAAGCTTCCACCGTTCATATCAAGCAAATTGTCTTTAGGTGAAAAAAAGATCCTATTTGCCTCAGGGAAACCAGGGAAACTCTCTCTCTCTCATCAGATGGAATAGATATGCTGATTTCCTCAGAAGAGGTCTTTAGATAATATTTTTATAACTGATAGTGTTTCTTGCCAACTAAAGGTGTTGTCTCAAGCTCCATTTAATTATTATAATGATCTTGTTTGACTTGAAAGAACTGTCAATGCTTTTCTTTAAACCATTATTTTAGAGATAGTGGTGGGGAATCATTTGTTTCTCGGTACAATACCTGGTGTCAAGAATGCCTCTAGATCCTATTTGTGCTAGATTTTTAATGCATCAGGGTAAATAAAACAGCAAAATTAAAATTCTTACAATATATCTATTCCAAATGATTGACAGAAAGGGTATACACAAGGATTATGCTTTCCTTTAGTCTACAGTTTCCCATCAGTGAATATCTGTAAACTATGAGATAAGCCAAAGTCCCTCATTAAGAAACTGAAGATATTTATTTTGTCTTTTTGAAAAGCATCAGCTGCTTGTCTGGGAAAAAAAAAAAAAAAAAGAGCTCAGACTCTGAAACTGCAGTGTATAATGGAACAGAGTATTAAATAAATCCTCAAGAAGAAAAAGAAAAAGAAATTCTGCCTTCTGTATGTCTTTGTAACGTTTATGTTTTTTTCTAAAACATTTACAATAGGAAATACCATGAATACCAACCCCAGCAAGATACAATTAAGCAAAATAAACAAGAAAAGTTGATACCTGCAAAACACAAAAATATACATAGCTGCAGGCAACAATAGTAGAAAGAACATTCCAGTTGATGGTGGACACCAAGAATCTGAACTTGTAAGTTAACTAAAATTTCAATATTTTGTACCTTGCTATGGCAGTCCATTTAAATGAATGAATCTTATTGTTCCAGATATACATAATAACTTGTTTTTCCTTTATTGTTGGAAGGCTGGGCATTGAGATTTGTAGTAGCTCCTTCTCTCAAATCACTTCAAACCACAAATTCCACAGAGTGTGGAGAGAATATATTAAATATACAGAGTCCAGACAATGCTGTCATTTGATTCTGGGAAGCAGCCAAATCTCTGACATTGTAGTTGCATTAATAGAACTCTGCACTGTGTTGAACATATGCTTCTCAACAGGCAGTATAGTACTGTTTACAACAGACAGATACTGCAATTATTTGCAGAACTTTATTTTTGCCCAGAACAAATTGTAAGATCTGACCTGACACTTCCATGGACAGACAAAGGAATTCTTGGGTTTCAGCACTTTGAAAATCAAAATATTTTACTGCCCCGGTATAGATTTAGAGTCTTATTTATAGGTATTCATTAAAGCATCCTGGTTTCCTTTATTTGTGTTTTTTTGCATTTGCCCCACATACTGAAGATTTACAGCAGTTTTCTAGAAACAGGGATCCAAAGTTTTTGAAAGACTTTTATTACCTATTGAAATGTCTAAGTAACTCAAAACCAATTAAGCCATTTAAAATATTGCAGGTATATAGAAGCACAAAACTAAGTGAAATTTATGGTTTCATGTATAAAGTAAGGTTAAATTTGCTTAACAAGTAAAACATTGCCAATCCTAACTGACTGCAGTTATGAAATTAGTATTCCTAAAGTAGGTTTCCAACTCCCTGTGCATTACAAAGCAATATTAGTATGACTTTTTCTCCTCTGCATTCTCTCCTACAAAGAGAAGGGCTTTTTGATTGTTTAGTTGCTTGTTTTCGCCTTTGTGTGTGTGTGTGTGTGTGTGGTTGATTTTGATTTTGTTTTGTTTTGTTTGTTTAATTGTTTTAATTTTTCAATATTCCTTTCACAGCCTGTGGCTGTACCTGCCTAAGAAAAAACTGCAGAAATAAAAATATATCACAACATGTAGCCAGCTGTGTAGAATCTCTGAAGAGAAGGATTATTTTAAATGGAGATTATCCTTTCATGAAGACAGAAGTGTCTCATTTCGTGATGTGTCTGAGTGTGTAAGGTTCAGTAAAGACTTACAGACCATTTGGAATCTTGAAACTTGACTACTTTTGGCAAGAGGTGGAGAGTCCTGCTTTCTTTCAAAATATCATGGTGATATGGCTTTCTTTTCAGAAGGTAAAAGCACTCATCCGCAATGTTGCAAATATTGACTTTAGTTATTTTCTCTGTCTAAATAGATACGTCTGTACTCTCCTCTCAGGAGAATATCCTAATCAATAAGGGCTGGGGCTCTCAAGCCCTCCTGTTCAAGTTTCATAAGACATTTTTAAGAAAGAGGAGGAGAAAGAATACCTCTCTAATTTAATAGTTAAGAAACTTGCCCTTGAATAGAGAAATTTACATCTACATCTAGAACAAAAGCAAGGCACTGACTGAACTTTAAATTCTGGAGAGTCTAGTTTGACATCTGGTCAAAGAAATGGTTTCTTATCTTGAAATATAAGAACATTGCATTAGGAAAACACCTCAACGATCTCAAATCAAGTCTGAGAGTAGGCTGTCCTTTTGGATCCATGATATCCTGCCCAAATCCCTGATGAATTCTGATGGAAAGTATATCCTTAGGAAAAAGGCTCAGTAGCAGCATCTCAAATGCTGTTATCATAGTTACAGTGCTGAACTTTGGATGGTTACCATGCAAATTTCACAAAACTAAAGACAATTTCACTGTGCAATTTTCCCTCCTATACACTTCATTATTTTTTTCCCTTTTTATAATAATTTTGATTTGAGTGCATCCTCATCAAGTTTGCCAATTACACCAAACTGTGTGGTGATATTGACCTGCTGGAGAGAAGGGATGCCATTGAGAGGGATCTGGACAGGCTTGAGAGGTGGGCCTGTGAGAACCTTATGAGTTTCAACAAGGCCAAGTGCAAGATCCTGCACCTGAGATGGGGCAATCTCAAGCACAAATACAGGCTGGGTGAAGAATGGATTGAGAGCAGCGCTGTGGAGAAGAACGTGGGGGTGTTGATTGATGAGAAGCTTAACATGAGCCAGCAAGGTGCGCTTGCAGCCCAGGAAACCAACCATATCAAAAATACTGCATCAAAAGAAGCGTGGCCAGCAGGTTGAGGGAGGTAATTCTCCCCCTCTACTCTGCTCCCATGAGACCCCACGTAGAATACTATGTTCAAAAGCACAAGAAGGACCTGTTGAAGCAAATCCAGGGGAGGGCCACAAATATGAGGGCTGGAGCACCTCTCCTATGAAGATTGGCTAAAGGAGTTGGGGTTGTTCAGCTTGGAGAAGGCTCTGGAGAGACCTTGTAGTGTCCTTGCAGTACCTGAAGGGGGCCTACAAGAAAGCTGTATAGGGACTCTTTATCAGGGAGTGTGGTGACAGGATAAGGGGTGATGTCCTTAAACTAAAGAGGGTACATTCAGATAAGATATTAGGAAACAATTCTTTATCATTAGGGTGGTGAGGCACTGAAACAGGTTGTCCAGAGAAGCTGTGGGTACTCCATCCCTACAAGTGTTCGAGGACAGGTTGGATGGGGCTTTGAGCAATCCAGTGTAGTAGGAAGTGTCTCTGCCCGTGGCGGGGGGTGGGGGTGGGGGTGGGTTGGGGGGTGGGAGGGGGTTGGAACTAAATGATCTTTAAGGTCCATTCCAATCCAAACCCTTCTGTGAGTCAACATACCAGGCATGTTCTTATGGATTCTCGTCTTCAGTACTGAAGAATTTATCAATATTAAGGAAATAATCTGCAAAGGCAAATTAGGATTTTTTCAACCTGACAGAGCACATACACTTTGAAATCCCAATGAGAGCTATATTCTTCATATGCACACCATGCATAACTAACAGATCTAGCAATGCATAAGGAAAAAGGTCTAGATCATGGGAGCACTCAGACATCAGTTTAGAGACTGAGTTCCTCATTACTTTCAAGAATGAGACAATTCTTTATATTAAGGATTTTTATTACTTCAAAATTTTTCATGTAAAAATAAGAACTTTGTTTTTCAGAAGACTCAGGGATATGAGAATGCTCAACAAAGGTTAAAGTACTAGAAATATGGTGCCAAGGCAAATGGGACCTTCAGGCTAATATATATTCCTTGATGTCTGAGTTCTTTTTCCTTGACAAAAATCAATGCTTAAGTTTATTTTTAACTTTAGATGTCATATTTTAATGTAAATTTCAATATATTTTCTTGTCTTTCTGTAGAAATTCCATTTAGAGCTGTTCTTCTCCTACCCAGCATAGAACAATGATCACACTAATTAGAATTTTTAAAAATAATTGACTATCTCAATTTTTTCTCATCTTTCCATTTAAGCCATTCTCCATAGTACCTGTGTAGGAAATATGCATTTAATTAACCCACTTTATTTTAGTCTTCTCTGTTCTTAGTAAGATATCAATAAATTATCAGTTTGGAAACTCCAAAGAACTTTCCATCATTTCAGAATAATTTCAGAAAACTCCAGGCATTAGAGAACTACTGATTACTGGAATCATATTAACTCTTAAATACTAACTATAGTGGGTCCCAACTAATTTCCTTGTGTACTCCTAAAATTAAAATAAATAAATAAATAAATAAATAAAAATTAGCTTACTATTTCATTCCCAGTTCCTGGTCCCTATGCCATTTTTACCTAAAGTCTGTACATAGGCTCACTTTTGGACTGATGCAACTAGTTTCACTTGATGAAGAGGTAGTTCTAGGAAGAGATTTCTTTATGGAGAAATCCTGAGAAGTATTTTAAACATGATCCCACAAGTTATGGCTGCCTACATATCAAGTCATCCTTCACAGTCCTATCAGAGGCTATGCCCTTCATGCTACCCACACAAAGATCCAGAAAGCCATCAAATATCCTAAGCTTCATGGGTTTAAAATGTTGCTCTGGGTAGGACTACACTTTATTTCAGATACTGTGAATTAGATGAAAAAATCAATCAAACAAAAAAAACATCTCTTACAGAAGCAAGAGACATGTAAGTCTGTAAGACTAGACCACAAGCTATGCAATGAGAACACCCTGGACAGCTATGGATGTCCAGATGGGGAGTGAGGACATGAATTGCTTTATACCACTGGCTCTTTGAGATAAGGGATCTCTCTTTCAAATGATATTTTGGCAGTATTGATGTAGACTGCTGTTCCTATTTCTAGAAGAAACTAGGAGCTCCCTTTACAGAGTCATGTCCTACCTAAATATTTTCTTTTAATTAAATTAGAACAAATATTATGGCAACAATAAAGTTACACTAATCTTTTTTTTTTTCTTTTTTTTTTTTTCGGGGGGCAGATAAAATATTATTATAAAATAATACAAGTAATCAGTATTTCAGTCAGCCTTCTTTTTACTTGCTTCAGCAAGTGAAGGAAGGCGCATTTCAATGACAACATTTTGTTTTCATTTAATTTTGACCTTCCTATTCTCTTTTCTAGTTAGACCTAAAGGAAAACAGAAATGATAAATTAGAAATAAAACAATATATTGTAGCCATGCTTTTTTACCTATAAGCAGGAAAAAAAATCTTAAAAGAATCAGTTATCACATTTTATAAGGAGTTTGTGATTAAAGTCACCTTGTGTTTGTTTGCTTAAAAATATTTTAGATGATTGCTGACTAATACTCCTCTATTTATCCATATAGGAGTTACAGAAATATAAAAAAATCTACAGACTAATATATTGAAATAATAACATTTAAGAACTAGAACAGCTTTACTCCCAAATGTATTGGGCACTGATGACATAGCATAGCTCAACTTCTTGCAAATTGTTTTTCCTGTGACTACATTTCAACATTTAGTCCACTTGGCACTCTTCCTGGGGTCATATTATCAAAAAAATAAAATAAATAAAATAAAATAAATAAAATAAAATAAAATAAAATAAAATAAAATAAAATAAAATAAAATAATAAAATAAATAAAAGTTTTCTTAATCAAATTTAAATTTTTTTACGGATTACTCTTAAACTCTCATACAATTATTTATTTAATTATTTTCCTTTGGCACCTAAATATAAGTTCACTTCTTCAGAAACTGGTTGGTTATGCTGGGTAGTTGAGATTCACCATGCATCTTTTCCTTTCTTTCTCTGTACAGATCAGTCAGCCTGGTGTATTCAGACCTGACCTTGTTTCTAAGACTGCCAACAATTTTATTTATCAGCAAGTGTATACATATTGTTGTAATGTATTTGCTTTATTGGCAATGTTTCATAGAATCATAGAGTCATAAAGGTTGGAGAAGACCTCCAAGGTCATCTAGTCCAACCATCCTCCTACCACCAATATCACCCACTAAACCATGTCCCTAAGCACCATGTCCAACCTTTCCTTAAACACCCCCAGGGACAGTGAGTCCACCACCTCCATGGGCAACCTGTTCCAATGCTGAACTAAAGTTTCTTACTTAAAGTTTCTTAGTTTCTTTCACTTAGTTTCACTAAGAAATCGATTGTTTTATCCTATTCAATCAGTATTCAGTAGGTTTCAATCTACTTTATTATCATATCTACCTAAACTTGAAATGTGGATTAAAATCTAAAGGACAACACGTGAGTATGGAAAATGATCATATCTAATGTCCAGGCACTTTTCCCCTTTTTGTTTTTCATATTTATTCCCTTTCCCCATTTACAGGATTACAGTCATGCTGTGTATGACTGTAAATAAGGCAATTAAACACTTTTCTTCTTTCAATTCTATGTATGGGGATAGGGCAAAAATCTCAATATGATACTCTTATTTTCTATCAAAATGGTAGTTCTTCTCTCCAGTTTTCTAGGTGTGAGGACCTTCCTTCATAGAAAGTTCAAAAAATTCTTTCCAAATATTTCTTTAAAAAATGTCAAGTGCGTCCCTCTTATTTATTGGACATTTTTCTTCTGGCATTTACTTTTTCCATTTACACAAACTGAAGTGAAAAACATAAAAGAAAAACAAACAAACAAACAAATAACAAATAAAACAACAAGAACAAGAGCAACAACAACAGAGAAAAAGTCAGAAACACCAGATCAAATGGAAGAACAATAGTTCTCAGGAGATGTTTCATTGATATTTATTCTTGAAATGGAAGTTGATAATTTCTAGTGGAAAAAAGTTAGATCAGTCTATTTATTAGGAAATATGTGTTTCTGTTCTTAAAATGCTAAGTACATGGTCCAACTACCCAACTGAAAAAAAAAAAAAAAAAGCGATTTGAACTTATTCTAACTCTACATGATGCTTTAAAAATATGCTGGTGATGCCTTAAGGTATACACTTTCAGTATTTTAAAATCTGTTTGCAAAATACAGCCAACTGGCATTTGTTCAGAGTATGTTAATTATGTCTATTGTCATTTAGATGGGAGATTAGGAGAGTAAAACTCTTTGCACTGCTCTTAGTGCACCATCTTTCATTTTTAACTGCTTGCTTGAGCATTACTGAAGAGGACAGTCTGTCACAGATTACTACTGTTCAGTAAGTAATCTATTTGAGCTTCACATTCTTTGCTGAAACATAAATAATACATCCAAAAAAAAAAAAAAGTCTTTTTTTGTCCCTGTTTAGGCTTTTGATCCTTCCTAGTCAAAGACTAATATTAAAGTACATTTTACTTGGCTGCACTAGTAAGATAAAAATAAAAAGAGAGAGAATACACAGGATAGGGTGAAAAGTGAAAAACAATACTCCTACTAGCATACTGAGCACTGTTTCAAAGAACCAGCTGATCTTCTCATCTGCCAGATGGGTCCTACCAGCTATGTTTCAATTATGAGATGGAGGTTCTCAAGGGAACTTGATATACAAAATAGAAATCCTTGCTTGTTTCCCCTTCCTGATTTTCTTTGAGCATAAGCTACTCCCAAACTAAGATTGAAATCTGCTTCTTTGGGTAGTTATGTAAGCTGAGCAGAAATATATTATCAGTGTTTTAAGATTATTATTTTTTTAATGAATAATGTATATATATATATCTATATATAGCAAATTAAAGTATCTAATATTGTGTGTGTATATATCCAAATTACACATACATAGATATATGATATTATACACACTTTCTTCCCCTCTTTTTCCCCCTAAACTCAGACTTCATCAGATCTTTAGCAGTGCTTTGTAGGATTAAAGGTGTTGCTCCTGAGCCATCACTGAAGAACCATTCCTACCTAGAGCATTGCAGTTAAAGTTTATTCCATAATTTCTTACTGACAGAAAGACCCCAGTTACCACTAGAAAGTGGAAATGAAATCTAGATGAAATGAGAAGAATAATTGGTTAAGATTCATGAAGTGTTAAGCATATTTTAGGAAGTTACTGTAGATCAGTATAATGGGAAATCACAGCATGTCAACATTGATGTAATATTTCTTGGGAACTGAATAACAGTATAATATTCATAGGCTTCTTATTCTGTTTTTTGTTTGTTTGTTTGTTTGTTTTCCTTCCTACAGTGTGCAAGTGTAATTAGAAAGAAACGCTGAAAATCAGAGCCAACTTCAGCATGGTGTGCTGGCCAGAGTTCTGAGCAAAGATTATATGGAAATCAGAGTAGAGAAAAAAAGCTTGTCCCATTTAAACATTCAGGATGGGACTTTGGAGACTCAGTGGGTTTGAACAGGTTTTCTTAATCTGTAGTTTTACATTGAGGAAGTGAGTTTTATTCAGAAGAGGCAACGACATGGAAAATTCTCTGGACAGTGGTGAGGCTAAATAGGCCAAAGATCTGAAGGTACAGAATCATCAAGTTTCACACAAGAAATATTTCAACCTGAAGTAAATTCATCTTTGTAATCTGTGACTATATGTTGCAAATTCTATCACAAAATTTATACTGAATTTTAAACTATTTAATATGCTAGGGGTAAAAAGCTGAAAAATAACAAACCACAAAGGAGAATACAATACCAATTAATATAAAGATTCAGGAGTGTTTGGGGGCTTTCTATTAGAATGTTCTTTTTCTACCGGATATTGCGCTTTTTTGAGAATCATCATTATGCTTGTTTTTAAAAGGAAAAGAGAAAATTTAAATATTTTCATTCAATTTCATTCAGGCTCAACCTGATGATGAATATGTCAATCATTAAACAAAAGAACAAAGATGCTCAGTTCTTGTTTCATACTTGCAGGAGCTTTTGTAACATCATTCAAAACCAAGTATTTGTATATTACTATTGTTGGACTTCAGTAAATGAGAACACGAATAATTTTTAAGGGTTAGGATAATCAGTCTGAAACAAAACCTTCAGAATATTTTGTCAGATCATGCTGAAAATAAAATATTAGTAAAAAGTAAGTAAATAAACTACAAGGAAAAACCTGTCAGGAACACATTGTTTTTTGTTAAACTGTATGAATTTCAGCACGGCAATATACATATGGTGATTTAGTCCATCCATGAACCATACCTAAAGCATGTTAATAATATTTGCATTATGTACATTTGGTATACTATTAAAAAGTAACAAATAGCATATATATATATATAGAAAGTATATATATATATACACGCTGTTTGTATATATATATATATACACACTTTTGGTGGACTGTCACTACAAGTCTAAAAAATGTTAGAACAATCCATATGTGCTTCTTTTTCTTCTTCATGTCCCCAGATTCTAGATTACTGGGAAGTATTTTTCAAAGAACCCACAGAGTAAACTTTCTGTTAGACCCTTAAAAATTTAAGCCCTTGGTCTGAACAGATAAACTCAAATTGCTCTACAAAAGGCAGTCATTTATGTTTAGAAAACTGAATTTGCATATTATTTTATTTTATTTTCAGTAAGAATTATTCAGCAATGAGGTAACAACAGCCTGTAACAAGACAAATGTAGTCATAGTAGAAAAAAAAAAATGTATTCAACATTCTATTTAAACTACTCTCCCATAAATTATTCTCCAGGTCCAAATAGTTTGACTTTGGACTGTCTTTTATTCACTAAGAAAAATTCAAAACAATTTTATTTTATTTTTTATACCATTGGAAAATTGTCTTGCACAACACAAAAAGGTACTCTAAGAGATCTGGAAAAAAGATTTCCAAACATATATTTCCAAATATATACTTCCAAAATATTTTTTTAATTCTTTCTATTCAGAACAAGCCTTGAAGAACCAAAAAATTCTTTTAGATGAATGTGCTCAGTAGTGAAAAGGTCAGTGTTTCCTTTGAGTGAATCAGAAAATCTTAACCTTTTTTTTTTTTTTTTAGTAAAATTTATTTAAGGCAATTGGCATCACGTAAATGTAAACTTTAAGGAACAGAGTTTTGCTAATTAGTGTAAAACCCAATGTAATAATCTTTTACACATCTTTTATTGAGTACACCATCCCACTTTCTGCAAGTACAGTCCAAAAACAAACAGAGGAATCATCACTTAGATGCCATTAAGTCCTAGCAGAAGTTGAAATTATTGAGAGAATATCTTTTTCTTCAGTCCTGACAGCACTAGCACTACCATCTGTGTTACTCTGCACTGAGGGAAAACAAAACAAAACAAACAAACAAACAAACAACAACAACAAAAACAGAACAGACAAAACCTGCGCAGGATTTATTTGGTTGTCCAGACTACTGAAATTGCATTTCTTAACAAAATCTTGGTCATAAACTGGCTAACTCTCATTAGCTGTAACTAATGGGGAAAAGAATTTGACCCTTGATTTTACCAATAGACAGTAAACAAAACAGAATATTTAGCCATTAGTAACATAAGAAACAAACAATTTAAAAACACAAAACAGTTGTGTATATAAATATATATATATATATACATATACATAAACACGTGGGATTGTGATTACAGATATAATGAGATTAAAAGAAAAGGGAAAAGGAGAAAAAAAGAAAAAATGGAAAAGAAAAAAGTAAAAAGGGAAAAACAAGAAAAAGAAGTGGGAAATTTTCACAGAGAATTTGTTTTAATTTTATGAAATGTAGTGTTATGTTTAAAGTTATATCTGTCCTGGTGAGTTCATATCAGTGAGACCTCCAGCTTGCTGGCACAACTAGGGGGTCAGTCTGGCAGGTGATGGAGAAGTCTGGAGTTCTGGTAGAAGAGGTGGAAAGCAGGGCACGGCTGGATTTTCCAACACAGAAATAACTGATGCTTACAAAAGCATCACTGGGGGCAAGGAATGTAACGGTCAGGTGGTTGTCTGGCACAACTGAGACAGGTTATATGATGGACAGATATCCACCCCGTCTTCCAGCAGAAGTCCTATCCTTCTCCAAGCAGCCTCCCAGGCCATTTGCCCTGTGGGTCATGCCCCTCTACTAGTCAGGTGGACTGCTGTGACCAGACAGCTCTAGTGCTGCAAGTGAGATCCCTTTAAAGTGTGGTAATGAAGAGAAACTGCATGGGTTGAGGGTCATTTTGTGGGACTGCAGTTCATTTGGTGGTGGTTTATATAGTGAACACACAAATAAAATGGTAAAAATAGCCAAGCAAAACTCTGCATTGTTTCATGCAGTTGGCCTGAGGCCATAATTCTGATTTCCTGGTTTTAACTTGATACTGGCACAAGAAAATTTCACCCTTCCCTGCTCTGGAAATTATTCCTATTAAAGTATCAGGATTTGCTCTTGCCCTGGATATTTTGTCAGTTCTTCTGTAAGATGGATTGGGTAAATGGGAAAATATTAAATAATTAAAAATAGTAATAATAATAAAGGTTTTAAAAAGCTCAGAAATCACATAACAGTTTCAAAACATTCTGACCTACCTACAACCAAAGAACAGCAAATTGGAGCACTGAGGAAAGAACAGGCAAAAATACAGTATGACACCCTCTCTTTCAAAGCTGTGCTTGATTCATATGCTTTTTCATTGCCTGATTATAAAATATACTAAATGATGAAGTCTTGAAGTTTAATTTATTCATTGCAAGTCCTTGCTTCTTTGGTTACCTCTAAAACTTCTAAATCTTCTTATTTCTTTAACCTATTATGACAAGTAGAAACTCTATTTTGCTGTGACAAATCCATGAAAAATGTTGCTTTTTAATTTGTTTATTTTTTTATTCAAAATTTTTTTCTTGTCTATTTAGTCAAATTATATATTTTAGTGGGAAGATACATTATTTGTAGTTTATATTTTTGAAAATAATAATATCAGGAAAGGTTCAATAAAAATAGAAAACTTCATTTTCTGGAAATAAAAAAGAGAAGTATTTCAATAAAATAAAAATTACCTTCAAACAAAATAATCCCCCAAAACTAATATTTAGTTAGAGAGTTCAAGTTAGTTGTAGATTTTTCTTTTAGAAAATCAAAATCATGACAAAGTCAATCAAGAAAAGGAATTCCTTTATAGATTTGAACAAAGATATAGATTAAAATTAAAAACTGCATTTTCTTTAATATCTGTGCTGTGAGGAAATAGTATATCCTGAGCAGAAACATGTAACAATGTATTTTAAATATTAGGAGCTAAAGCACCATAGGATTCAGTTACATAGCCAACAAAGACAGGCTTCCCGCAGGAATCCAAACTACAATCAAAAGTTCATTCTGAAACTCCTAAGCACTAAAAACAGTTGTAAGACAATTTAACTAGCATATTAATAACAATACAATGCAGCAGTAGATGTCTGATCTGGCCTATTTTAAATTAAAAATGATTACCTTTTTAATTTACTAAAAATTAAAAAAAAAAGCAGTTATAGATGTTTTTCCAGACACAAGTATAGCTCTACCTTCTTTCTTTCTTTTCCTTCTTTCCTTCTTTCTTTCTTTCTTTCTTTCTTTCTTTCTTTCTTTCTTTCTTTCTTTCTTTCTTTCTTTCTTTCTTTCTTTCTTTCTCTCTCTCTCTCTCTCTCTCTTTCTCTCTTTCTCTCTTTCTCTCTTTCTCTCTTTCTCTCTTTCTCTCTTTCTTTCTTTCTTTCTCTTTCCTTTCTTTCCTTTCTTTCCTTTCTTTCCTTTCTTTCTTTCTCTTTCTTTCTCTCTCTTTCTTTTTCTTTCTTTCTTTCTTTCTTTCTTTCTTTCTTTCTTTCTTTCTTTCTTTCTTTCTTTCTTTCTTTCTTTCTTTCTTTCTTTCTTTCTTTCTTTCTTTTTCCTTCCTTCCTTCCTTCCTTCCTTCCTTCCTTCCTTCCTTCCTTCCTTCCTTCCTTCCTTCCTTCCTTCCTTCCTTCCTTCCTTCCTTCCTTCCTTCCTTTCTTCCCTCCCTCCCTCCCTCCCTCCCTTCCTTTCTTCCTTTCTCTCTCTCTCTCTCTTTCTCTTTCTCTGTCTCTGTCTCTTTCTCTTTCTCTCTCTCTCTCTCTCTTTCTCTCTTTCTTGATTCAATTAATACTTGAGAAAGATTCAATAAAATCTCAGTAGTACTGGAACCAAGAGTGTACAAGATAAATGTCCACAGAAAGTAAGCTAATAAGTATACTCTGTTGTTTACACTTGGAATGAAAATGTATTCTTTATATAAAACATAATACTAAAATTATATTATTTAAAAAATATTTTGCTACATATTTACACAGCCCTAAATATATTTGAAATGCTAAAATATCAATAAAATTAAAAGCAAAATCATTATGTTTTTTTCATAATACTTAAAAAAAAAACAAACAAAAAAAGAAGTTGATTAAAGATAATATGGGTCTCCTACCAGTAAGACATGAAGATAAGATGCAACAAGAGACTTTTAAGAAAGAGGTGGGAGAATTTACGGAAAAATTTTAAGTTTGCTTTCAAAATATTTTGCTTTGTCACAATTTAAGGATATAATGACTGGTAAAGGTCAAAGATATATCATCAGGAATCTCTGATTCACCAAACATTTGTGGAAATTCCCTTGATTGGGAAGGTAAATATTCACTCAAGCCAGAAAGAGAGGCAAGATTCAGACTTATTCCACTGGAAATTATTCTCGAGAGGAAAATTGTTGTCATGGCCAGAGAACATCCAGTCACAAATAGCTGTTTTCTGGTTCCAAACTACCCGTCATAGAGTCATCTGGAAACTGAATTTCCATTCCCTGGTTGTAACAGAACATTAAATAACAATAACATATGGCTATAAAACCAGCTCTCACTCAACCACTTTAAAAAACTTCATATGTGAGTTTTAAGTGGAAAATTACTCCAAAGCAGAAGAACCATAACAACTATTTTTATTTTATTTTATTTTATTTTATTTTATTTTATTTTATTTTATTTTATTTTATTTTATTTTATTTTATTTTATTTTATTTTATTTTTATATTTATTTCATACTGAAAGCAGTGATCTTACACAGGTGATTCCAAACTGAAACAGTATGAGACTTTTATTTTATATATAAAAAATAAAATAAACAAAACAAAACAAAATAAAATAAATAAAATAAAATAAAATAAAATAAAATAAAATAAAATAAAATAAAATAAAATAAAAAAAAAATAAAAATTGTTTTATTCAACAGCTAGTAAGGCTTCCAGTGTTGAAATAAACTGTCGATGCAACTGCCTTTGAGGTATCATTTTAGGCTTAACTGGTCTTGTACTCAAACAAATTTATTTTCTTTAGCCATGCTGCCAGTTTTTTCTACATTTTTGAAAACCATTGTTGATGTTATTAAGACATTTTATTTTTCACAGACAGGTGAAGGGAAATTTGTGTATGAAACTTAATTTGACGTAAGCAAATTAAATTGTGGAAATGCTGCTGCAGATTAAATATGTAAGAACAGCCCTGTTACCTAAAGTCATTATGGCAAACACACTTATCCAAAACGAAAAAGAACTATGTGATTTTTCTGAATTCAGAAAGTCTGGAACTTGACAGAATTATTTTAACTCAATAAATGAATACAAAATTAAAATATAATGATATATGGCAATAATAGTATGATTCTAAAGTATTGGGGTAAATTTGAATAAATGGTTTTTGCAGTCTGGAGGAAGTATGCCCTGGACAAGTAATTGATGTAGTTAAAATATTTTAATGAAAATTAATATATTAAATATTAAATAGATAAAATATGTCAAGTTTAGATTGATCACCCAGAACTTCCATATCTGTGACAAAATTAAAATATCCAATATTTCAAAAATGTAATACATCTAATGAAACATTGCATAAATACAACACATGTAAATCTATATGTTTATAGCTATATTAAAATATATCACTCTCTTTCCTAGATATATCTACGTGTACATAAACAAACATTTCAGTGTAATTAGAATATGGGAAAATGCAGAGTTTTCACTTTATAGGAACTTACTTCCTGAAGTGTTTATTACAAAGAAAAGATATAATAATAGAAATACAATCCCTCGTCCCTGCCTATATAGAAAAATTCCTGCACTTTACTAGTGCAAGCTGCACCTGCAGTTAGGATGACCTGTTCTCCAAGGGACATTGTTTTGCTGTGTTTTTTCAAACATAACTATAATTATTGTAGTAATCCTAACTAAGAAAGGTGTTTTTTTTTTTTTTTAAGTCTTTTTGGACACAAGTGCCATCAAATGTTGCAAAACATACAGGCTGACTACAGCTATTGCTTCCATTGAGCGTCTTGTTTCTTAACAGCTGTAAGCAGAGAGTTCTTCCTGGGTGAGGTGTCAGTCTGTCTCAGGGTGGTATAGGTCTTCCTCACACTTACCAAATGGGGCTACTGAAGGTATTTGTACGCTTCAAGCCACCTGAATAACACAGAGAAAGGAAAACAAATTTTTGGATATTTAAGAAAATGAGACCTGCTGATGCATAAGCTCAAAGGTTTCTGTTAAGGTGATTTTACACAGTGATTTTTATGCCTATGTCCATGGGTTTAGGAAGAGTTTACGTGAAGAGTTTAAATTGAAAGGCCAATCTTGGCCATATTAAGGCCAAGATTGTCAATCAGTCAAGGAAATTATGGATTTGTCTCCTAATTCTTCTTATTTTTCCCATTCCTTTTTACAGAATTTTTTTTTTCTTTGTTTCCTAATGCCTGGAAGAAGCTTTCTGATCAGTAAAAACCTGATCTCTTCCCCTGTGACCAATCAACATTCAAGATTTTTCCGTTTTTTCAGAGCCAGCCATTCTGAAGCAGGATAACAGCAGCAGGGAACTTCGCATGATGGAACTACCCTCAGCACAGGACCCATGTGTTGCCAGGAAGCTCAGGGAAAGTTCGACAATTTTTGGAAAATAGTTTTATTTTAAAATTTGTCCCTGGAAATGTATTATTCTTAGAAGTTTCTGAGAGAGAAACTGGGATTTTGATATGTGCATCCATATACTAAACAAACAAATAAAAAGGCATAACAAGTGAAATTCACTTGTGATGTGAAATTTCACTACAAATTACTTAATGTTATTTTATTCCTCCCTGTAATTTAAGTAATCGAAGAAAAATATATGTATGTAATTCCTGTTTGAAATGAGTTCTTATCTAATTAATTCTGTCTTTGCCTAGACTACTTCTACTTTCCTCTCTGGGGAAGTATGAAGCATCAGAAATATTATATTAAGTACCAGAACATTTTGCAACAGAGTAAGCTTTGTTAGACATATTTTAATAGCTATATTCTATATTTTCCTGCTGTTTTGTTTTGTTTTGTTTTTACCTTTGTAAAAGACAGAAGTAAGTTTTCAGTCACATTAAGATGACATGTTAATAGTGTGTTTAGAATAGAAGAACAACTTTGTACTGACTGTGATATCTGGCAACAGACAGAGCCCCATCCATCCCACAATATTGTGTCTCATACCAGCCAGGAAGCAGAAGCTTAGGAAAAAAAAAATATAATAAAGAGGCAGTACAGAAGGTAATTCTTTTCTTAGTATAGCCTTTCTTTTTGCAGCAATAGACAGTAATCTTCTGAACTTTTCATTGTGTTTAGACTGCTGCAACTGAAAGTTATCAAAGAGTGTAAAGTCCATATACTTGTATAATATGTTTTTAACATGTGATTTAACCTGGCAGGCAGCTAAGCATCACACAGCCACTTGCTCACTCCCCCACAGCAGGATGGGGAGAGAATCAGAAAGGTAAAAGTGCGAGAACTCATGGTTTCAGATAAGGAAAAACTATCTAGATTAACTAGGTAAAGCAAAAGCTACACACAGAAGCAAAGCAAAACAAGGAATTTATTCACTGCTGCCCATCAGCAGGTGGATATTTTGCCATTTCCAGGAGAGCACGGCTCATTGTGCAGACAAACACCATCACTCCAAACATACCCTCCTTCCTCCTCCTTTACCCCAGCTTTTATTGTTCAGTGTGACAGTCATATGGTGTGGAATGACCTTTTGGTATGTTTGGGTCAGCTGTTCTCTCTGTGTTCCCTGTTAACTTCTTGGGCATCCCTAGCCTGCTCGCTGGCAGGCTGGTATGAGATTAAAAGCCCTTGGTTCTGTGTAAACACTGTTCTGCAACAACTCAAAACATCACTGTGTTATCAACACTATTTTCACTACAAATCCAAAGCACTGCAGCGCACAAGCCATTATGAATTAAAAATAACTCTATCCCGGCCCAAACCATGACCTCTCTGTAAGACTCTGCAGAGAGTCAGCTATCTAGGCATATGGAAAAGTATACGGAAAGGCAAAGGTTTGCTCTCAGCTTGTCATCTTTGTTTCTAGATTCTGTATGCTTGCTTGGAAGATGAACTGATGGGCTAGACTCATAGTAAAGCTAGCATGGCTTAGGTTGTATAATTTCAGAATTTATGCCTATACATTACAAGAAAAAATATATTTAGAAAAAAAAATGGTGAGTAGTGTGCAAATTGTCTTTGTTGCAACTCAAATTAGTTTAACAAAATGGCAGAATATATATGTAATAGACAATTAACTTTTTTCAAGAAATAACAATCTGTTGTCAAATCTCATGTTCTAGGGTTAAATTTAAAGTCTCAAGTTGATTAACAACAACATCAACAAAATAATCTATTTCAGGTCAGCAAGGGTAAGTGATTAACTTATAATTCCCCCTATGATATTTGTTTTTCCTTCCAGAAAAATCTATATATCTAGTCACTGAGGAACAACTTCCAGGTCTCTCTCACCCTTTCCTTGTCATTATTCTGTCTTTTTCTCATTTTATAGAAAGCTTAAATGGGAGTTACAAGAGAAAACAAACAAACAAACAAAAATACACTAGCTAAGGAGTTAAACACACTTGAATCTCATCAATACATATAAATATCTGAAGGGAGGGTGTCAGGAGGTTGGAACCAGGCTCTGTTCAGATGTGCCCAGAGAGAGAACGAGAGGCAATGGGCACAAACTGAAGCACACGAAGTTCCGACTGAATATGAGGGGGCATTTCTTTACTGTGAGGGTGACAAAGAACTGGAACACTTTGCCCAGAGAGGTTGTGGAGTCTTTTTCTCTGGAGATATTCAAAACCTGCCTGGATGCCATACTGTACAATGTGCTCCAGGTGATCCTTCTTGGCAGGAGGGGTTGGACTAGATGACCTTTTTCACTCAAAGGGTGGTGAGGCACTGGAACAAGTTGCCCAGAGAGGTTGTGGATGCCCCATCCCTGGAGGCACTCAAGGCCAGGCTGGATGTGGCTCTGAGAAGCCTGCTCTAGTGCTTGGCAACTCTGCCCAGAGCAGGGGTGTTGAAACTAGATGATCTTTAAGGTCCTTTTCAACCCAGGCCAGTCTATGATTCTATGATCTTCAGAGGTCCCTTCCAACCTCAACTATTCTGTGATTCTGTGATTCTGTGAATCAGTTAAGGCACTAAAGCAGATTCTGTGCTGCAAGTCTTTCCCTGAACTGGATGATGGAGAGCCTGGAATGAAATCAGTACTGAAGCTTTTAGTTTCCTTTATTCTTTAGGATTTCCCAGAGCTCATTCTATGGTTTTAGGTCTGGAGGATATTTCAGTCAGTTCAAAGATAATCTCTTTATTGAAATATATTTTACTTTTATTGAACATGCAACAACCATGCTGTTTGAAGACAGATTTTAAACTACCTCATGAAATACTTGAATGCGTTGTGCCAGTGGCTTTTAAGGTCCTCAGTTCACTGGATTTTATGCTCTATTTATATGAAAAAGTTATTTTGTCTCCAGTTCAAAGTGGATTTTTGTTTTTATGATTGTTTTTGTTGCCTCTGAAGGCAGTCACATTCTATGACGTGGGTAGGAATATTCTAGTCAGGGCTGGCTGGGATTGTGTTGTTGCCTGGCATGTATTAGTCTGTTCTTGAAGCATTTTAAAATCCTTGCAGGACCCACAATTTGTTAATAGTTTCCAACAGACCTTATAGAGTGTAAAAACTTTGGTTATATTTTAACTATTGCCATCAACTTAAAATGGTCATTTAAAATAAAACATGTTTCCAATAAAACTCTTTGTAGGCTGGATTGAGCAAGAAAAGAAAAACAAAACAAAACAAAACAAAACAATAACTTTGAGACAAAGTTGTATTTCATCAGCATTACTGAAAATATTATGAAATCATATAATTATTCCATTTAATACCCTCTTGAGAGATGAATTCACAGAGTTGTGGCTTTTCGGTTCAGTTTTGATAGATGAAACTTACAAAATGTGGACACATTTAGAGAACAATTTAGTTTATTTCTATTTCCATTTTTCCCTATCTTGGAGCAGCAGAAATGAAAGGAAACGGAACAACAATAAAAATAATAAAACCAAACTTGATATTGTCAGTTTAAGTTAAAATATGCCTGATATTTTATAATCATCACTATAAGAAGGTGAATAACAGGTTAGCCAAAACCTGTACCTTAACATAGCAAGGCAAGTGTTTTGCTTTTAGCTGACATGTGATTAATCTGTTTCTTCCTGGCATTGTTAAAGTGTAGCTATTGATTTATTTATTTTTAACATATACTATTTATACTGAAAAAACTGAAATTTTGCTGTGTTGATATGTAAAGTCCTCTCACACCAACAATCAACTCTAAACTAGTCACTCATTCAGTCTGACCTGTTCCATAACCCCACAACAAAATTCTGCTAAAAATAAAAATTGTGTGTGTGTGTGTCAGGGAGACGTGCCTTTTTGGTATTCTTCTAAACATCAAATTCAGAAGGCATAAAGTGAAATAAATTCCACAGTTAATAATACTCATTGAAAGAATCGTGCTAAATCACCACCAGTGTCCAGACCCCCACCTTCACTGCTCTTGTGAGTCTGAGTGCCTGACATGATGGTGATTGTCATGATATAACACTGCAACAATGGTATGCAACCTGACAGCCTCAGAGGTTAACTGTGTCTACTATATTAGTGGACATAATGATCTTAAATGTGCATTTACACAAAACAGATGTTAATTTACAAAAGGAAGAAAAATGAGCTAGTGCAAATCCAGTCCAGGATTTTATGGAACTTATACAACAACTCTAGCAGAAGTTATACAAAAATGTATTTATGTTATACATGTAAAATTTTTGTTAACTGGATATTTAACATCTACTGTGAAACTCATCTCCTGATGAGGACAGATTTGGGCTGACTTAAACAGAGGGAGACTGAATGGAGCTAAGCTGAGGGAAGCTGTCCTTAGGTGAATCACTGACTCTGCTCTTTAGCAGAAAGCATACATAAAGGAAAAGGTCAGCTGAACAAGGTGAAGGGTAAACAAAAAATCTTATAAACTGTAGGTCATCTAAGCACCTGGCATCTGGTTTGTTACCTTGTTCATAGTAACAGCAATCAGAGTAAGCATTCTTTTGGAAATGTGCCATTGGGTTTCTTGCAACCTAAGGCAATGTGAGACTTTCAGGTGGAGTCTTGTGTAGCAAACTAGCTAGCAGTTAGTTTTTTTAAGGAAAAGGATAGGAGAGAATACTGAGGGACTAGAAACTATAGGCGAGTACAGAAGAAAGATTCAACAAGGGGTAAAAGAGCAAAGATAAAAGATCTGAAGATATTTAGTCTTCTATTTAGACATTATATTGCTCTTCAGAGTATAATGAACTTTGTATCCTGTGTCTTTGACACCCATGTCACCTCTCATGACTTGTTGTCAGACAAAAAAAGAAACAAGTCAGGCAAAAAGGTTCTTGGTAAATAATTGTTTCATCAACTGATAACTGCTATGAAATACATAAATGTAACTAACAAACTCACTGCCTTTTCCACCAACTTCTCCCTGTATTTGCTATTTCTCTCAAAAGTTTTAGCACAGTGTAGATAAAATACATTGCTTCCCATTAATGGCTATTTATTCTATTTGTGGAACATTTCAGATGCAGCATGCTTTGCTGAAGTTTAAGATTTGAGAAAGTCATTTAAAAATATCCAGCCAAATTAATATATATATATAATATCATAAAGGGACCCCAAAATATCTGAGGTTTTGCATTCACAATCTGATTTTTATTTCAGAAAGAGTTGAAAAGCCTATACTGTGAATGAAAAAAAGCTAAAGCTTTAGAAAGGCAATCTGGAAGTAAAACTAATAAGAACTCTATACTTTTCTATGGATTGAAACTTCTTGCACAAAAAAAATATAGAAATAAAGACATAAACTATAAGTAGATGAACCTGAGACATAACAAAAAAAAAAAGAGAGAAATCAGTGAATGTACTGCATATAATGCCCTTTATTGTTTATTATTGAGGTGTTTAATGCTTGATTCTGAAGTGCACAAGAAAGAGACAAGCATTTCTGTTTCCATTTCTTTCTTCCCTTTGGTTTTGATCAAAAGTAACTTCACAGAATGTAAAAGCTCTGCCACTAGAATATGTGTATGTGTGTAGAAATCTGTATAGGCAGATGGCTCTGGTCACTGCTTTCTCTTGACTGCAAAGTTTAAATAAATGTTACAGACATTTGGAATTACCACTGCATTTTGAATTTCCCTCTTTTGAAGATCAGTCAACTTATTTGTGTTCTCATAACCTCGGTCTCTGTTTTAATGGGTAGAAATATGACTGAAGATTAATCCTGGCTTAGCTAAGCTATGGAAAATTTTGTGCTCCCAACTTGGTAGGATCGGTAGTCAAACAATAATAGTATATATATATATATGCACCATATACACTATATATACTATATATATATTATAGTATACTATAGTAGCCTTTAACATCAGCACTTTTCTTTATACAGAATAGACTTCATGGTAGATTTCTTCTATGTGTGTACTGGGACTTTTGTCCTATTTCAACTAGAATAACCAACAGGGCTAATTTTACCTTTAAATGTACAGTACATTATAGTCATTTATTGTTGCATTTAATTTTCCCTAAAGAGGAAAAGTCCAAAGACCATTTAGCTTTCTATACCATACAAAAATAAATTGATGTATTTTCTAGAGATCTAGATATCCATTACCAGACACTGAAAGAAATGGCTTAGCTGTGAGTTTTTTTCTAGAAGATGAGTATGAAACATTATGAGATACTATAACAAATGCTTTTAATAAAGCTTCAATACAAAAATATTATTGAGAAATTTATAAGTATAATAATAATAGGCTATATCGGTCTGCATGGATTGAGTTATTAAGGACAAAATACTTCTGCTTCTTGATTCTCTTTGGCAGTCAGAGACCACAGGACCAAGTAGCGCCATAAATAACATCTGACTTTTCTCTAATTCTCCATTTCAATAAAAATATTGACTTTGGGGAATACTATTTCTTTGGTGTCAGTATTATCAGGGAGGAATAATTAACTGTAGTGCTGATGAACAAAATCATCAATGATGGAAAGAATATAGTCAAATAATACCCTTTGTTTCCAAGACAAAAAGAGTGGGAATTTATACCTAGACCAAAATATACATAAAATTAAAATCTGAAATAATTAAGTGCTGTAAAAGCAATGATAAAATACTTTGTGTATTAGTAAGGCCAGATGCCATGGAAATAACTGATGACAAAGTTACAAATGTCAAACGTTAGTATTCACATGAAAATCACTTCAGATTTAAATAATAAGATAAAAACCATACTAAATCATTAGTATGATCATTATCAATCATTATCAATTTTGAAAATTCCAACAGCAAAAGGCAGAGGAAAAAATATCCTCCAGTAAGAATACATTCCCAGGATTCACTTACACTTTGTTATAAAGTGATAAACCACTTAGAATGGAAACAAAACCCATTCCTGTAAAACAATTATTACAAGTACAGCATACAGCAGTATGTGGGAAAGGACAATCAGTTAAACAAGCATAGTCATTCTAATATTTTCACTCTGAGGATATGACTCCTTCTTAAAACAGAAAGTCAAATACAAAAAAAAAAAAATCTTATTGGAAAGGTCTTAAATGATACTATTGAATGAAGAAACAAAAGGGGGAAAACATCCCTTCATATGAACCACACTACTGCTGAGATGTTCACATTCTTGTCCCCAGTACGAGTCCTATAAAGTCCTCCAAAACTTAGGATGGGCCTGGGAAGTAACAAGTATAATAAAACAAAATATTTGGTCCACTCAATTTACATTCTTGCAGGCCTTTTAGAATATTGCCTTCAGAGAGTGTGTTGATCAGACTGTTGTCCAAGACAGGGGAAAGCGTAACAACATAGTACTCAACACATGATTGATGAGTTACCTCATATGACTCTATGGAAGTTTGCTGTTAACAGATTAACAGTTTATTTTAAGTTTTCAGCCATAGATATAAAATTTCTTTGAAGCCAGTCCACCTGTTTAATAGATGTCATAAATAAAGCCATGATGTTTTCATTTTGTTTTAAAGAAAATCTGTTAGAAGTTTAATGGAGTTCTTGAATGTAAAATGTGATGTTACATACCTCTTATTTTTCCAGTAAAAGTAAATAAAATCTTAAAATTATAAATGTAATAAAAAAAAAAAAGACAAAAAAAGTTAGACTTCTCAGAATGTAAGTCTATGTAGCATACAGATTTTTTGATTTGTAACTATTATTCATTCTTCATTTTTCTTTTCCTGGACCTTTACTTAAGATAAATCTATCTAAGTATTAGCATAGTTGTAGATGTCTTATTAGCTATATAAATGGAAAATACAGATTAATTAAAGCTATTGGAAATTTAGTGACAATTATAAACCTTTTATGGAAGCTAAAAGGAAGAATCTATATTATATTACATAAACAAATAACCCTTTCTTCTATAACTTTCCTATGTGCAGAATGCTTGGAATTCTTCACACAGTTGTTGTGAAGATTTATCATACAGGTTTTATGCTAACTACTTGTAATGTTTAATAAACACTTTGAATTTTTACAGATATGAAATAGTTAATGCCCCTGATTGAGTTTGACTGTAAAAATAGAAGCAAAATTGGACAAAAAAACATCTACTTGTCTTTGGTATTGTAGAAATTAATTTTAAAAGACTTATATAAGAAGTTAAGGTTGCAGTGGTCACTTGTTTATTCTTGGACTTCATCCTTATGGCTTCCAAAGCCATATACTTATATGGCTTTGGAAAATTCCTCCTCATCCATGTCCATCATTCCATGCATCAGTTTGATCACATGTATGACATGATACATTATTAAAGGTACAAAGAAAATAGTTGGAAGAATTCGGAGTGGGGGAGAAGAAAAAATCAAAACCAAAACCAAATATATTTCAACATTAATCTGTTAAAAGTTCCAACATATGTGTGTGTACTTTTAGTTTTCTCTGCTATTATTAGCCAAAAAATTCCTTGGTATTACTCAAATGTTTAAGTGCTTTCTTGATTTCAAGGTTTACTAAAGACTTCTCTGAGCTTTTGGTAAATAGAAAATAACTAAAAAAGCCCAAATCCTTTTACACTCAACTATTATAAATCACTTGGAAGCATATTGTCATCTTGAAATAATTGCATTAGGAAATTAGTGTTTCTGAGCTTCACTCAGAGCTGTTATAGTTCTCAAGACTCTTCTCACTCAATACTGTACAGAATTACATCTGTCTGTATGGGTAGTCTTCCACAAGATTTCTTCTGACTTCATCTTCCTCTGATTTCAACTGTCAAAATTCAATTACTGCTTAAAAGGTCTATTGAAGAAATTGATCTAATGTGGCCTTTACTGTAGTTACTCTACAGGTTCACAAAGAGAAAGTAAAAAATAACAATATTCTCATGTTTAGAGAAATACAAAATATCATGACTAGATAAATGGAAAATTAAGGTCAATGTAACAACTGTTGTAAATATTAGAATAAAAAGTGTTAGAAAAAAATCCCTCAATAAAATAATTAGTTACAAAATTTCTAACATTAGCAAAGTGAGAACTTATTAATAGAACTAAATTGCCATAACTTCATATAAATATTAAATCATATAAATATAAATAGCAGTATAAATAATAATTTACATAAAGGTAAATATTTATTATCTTTGTAATTATTTGTGTATTTTTATCGTAAAATATAAATGTTGTGAGAGCATGAAGTTTTAAAGGGAACTGAATGATACACTGGCATGAATCAATAGCAGAACTATGTGTTACTCCAAAAAATACCAAAAGTTAAAACTGACTAAAACTAAGACATTTTCTCCAAGCTTTTATTAATGAGACAATAAACCTAAAATATATATATAAAGTTCTTCAATCATACAAAAATGAATGTGTTTAGAAGGGGAAATTCTATATTGACAACAGAGATTCACATCCTTATAAAAAGTTAGATTGGAAAGACTTCGAAGTAGCCCAGTAACAATACTAGTCCAACAGCTAATAATTAAAATACTATGCAGTTACAGGTTCTATTAAAAAAAAAAAAAAAGTGAAAAAGAAAGCAACACACAGAAAAAAACAATGCCATGACCTGATTTCAGATTAATAAGTGATTATAGTGCTGACTGAGAAAGGTATTCAAAGCAACTTTCCAACATCATTAGTGCTTCCTGAAAGAGATAAATCACATTTATTTTATGAAAATGACCTAATAATTAAGCAGATGAATTACCAAACAAGGTTCCTAATGTTATTTTTAAAGTCATAGCTTTCCAAATTGAGTGTGTATTCATCACACTTTCCTTTATATCTTCCACAGAAACAATTGAGGGAACAAGTCTATTGGAAGACATACAGAAATAACCAGAAGCACATTGTTTACTAGTTAATTTCCTAGCTGTTCTCTGAGCAGTAGTACACTAGAATTTGTCATGGATCAGTTACATGCTGATGAAAAGGAGTTGACTGAACAGTCACCTATAAAATTGTCCTACACAGTTTAAAATTATGAGATCTCTTATGGAGATTAGCATTTGAATTTTCCATTTACTGGTTTGCTGGCACTACTAAAGAGAATTCTCAGGTCTTTATATTGTTGTTGAATGGAATAGAAGAAATAATAAATTAATATGGTGAAATTGTTAAGCAAATTAAAACGTTTACACTGTACATATATCCTATACTGTATATATCAGGAATGTTTCAGGGCAACAAACAAAATATCAGAAGTCTTAGATCAGGAAAAGAAAGAAAGTAAAAGAAGTAGAAAATTTAGGGAGAAAATCTTAGAGCAGATTGTCATTTAATATTTTTCTTGCATCAGGAAATAGAAATGTACTGTGAAACTCATTGTCTGATGATACATTTTGTAAGAAATATGCGTTGTTGAGTCCTAAATGAAAGCAAATTGTCCATTTTTCAGACCAGATTTTTTGCTTTGCCTGAGACCACACTGATAAAAGTTTTCAAACTGATTCTTTGTTCATCAGGTCAAGAGTAGACATCAACATATTTTGACTCTGGGAATTTTAAATTGGTTATTGTGCTTAGTCTTGTAGATCCCAGAGCTGGATTGGTATTCACACAAGAATTATTTTAAAACATTTAAACTAATTGCTGTTTTTGTTAGTCCTGATTAAAGGTATGATAGATGGGAGTTTTTACAGGTCTTTGCCTACAAAAAAAAAAAAAAAAAAAAAGTGTTGGCAAAAACCTGAAATGTACATTGCAAAATTTCCTTGTTCCTTCATTTCTCTCTCTCTTTTCTTTCCCTCCCTTTTTCTCCTTTCCTAAATTTCCAGTTAATTTTGAGTTAGTTTTTTTGTTTGATTGTTTGTTTGTTTTAGTTTGTTTGTTTGTTTGTTTGTTTTTACCCCACTGTTTCAAGTTCCTGGCCCCACTTCAGCAAACAACATTGATCAGTGAAGAAGGAAAAAGTGAGAAAACCTGGGAGCACTAGTCTATATATATATATTTTTTGTCAAATCAGGTGCAACTGAGCTTACATTTTCATACTGCAGCTTCAATGATTGTGACAAACAACATGACTGAATTGAAAAAAATAGAAAAAGAGCAAGCTAAACATATTTTAGAAGCCTGTAATACCCTTGCATCTCTTTCAGAAAAAAAAAAAAAACACCTTCTGTTTCACTTTGTCATTACGCACACCTAATATTTAACCAGCCTTCAAAGAACTGTGTCATTTCTTTTCCCCAAGCCAACCAAAACAAGTTTAAACCCATCCATTTCTTTTTGAACTTTGAGCAACACCATATCTTACTTTGTGATTGTGCCTGACTGTGGGCCTGATTTTGAGAAAAAAAGAGTTAGGCAAGCTGTTTCTATATTACCTAAAAAAGTAGAGTTCAAACATGAACCAAGCTTTCACTATATCCAAAACAGTTTTTCTGCATTGGAGAGTCATTTGCCTTAATCCACATAACACAAGCTGAGAATGTGAATGATAAGGGAAATTGGTCTGAGTCATGAATTTGAACCTGGATCCCAGGCCTCTCCTTATTTCATTTTGTGCCTTTTATTTTAAATATTGGACAAATAGAAACAGTGAGAAAAATCAGGAACCTTATGCAGCAAGTACCAGAACTGGACTGCAGCTTCTGCTGTACAATGAAACTAAATAATAGTGCAGCAATCTTATGCCCTACAAATATTAGAACAAAAATACCCATATGCTTTACCACACAATCCTGTTTGGGATGTAAAAGCAAAACTGAAGTACATGAAAATATTGGTCAAAATCTTCGAATTTAGAAAGATCAGAAAGACAGTAATATTGGGATATAATGAAGCACATTTTTTTTTGCCACGTTCTGAGTACAGAAAGAAAGAAAAAAACATATTAAAGAATGAATTTCATCTTGTCGGGTCAAAAGTCAGGCTATTCTCCAGCTCTCTATTAGTTCAATGTCTTGAAAAGATTTTATGCCACAATTTCATTCTTTTTGTCCCCTCCTCCCCACCCCCTCCCAAGGAGGAAAAGCAAGTAATTCTGTTAAAAAGTAATGTATCAAAGGAATGTCTCGTCTTCCACCGGGGTCAACGGTTTGTACTATAGTGACATAAAGAACAATGAGGTTGTGTGTGTCTGCTTATCTCTCATTTATGAGTCCCTCTAACCCTCAAATATGAGTTATTAGAGAAACTACCATTCTGCATTATCGTCACTCAAATAGACTGTGCTGAAAACGATATAGTCAGTGGAATCTTGGCAAAACTATTTTCATCACTGGCTGAAAAACAAACAAACCAAACCAAAACAAAAAAACAATCTACTATAAAGAACATTAGAACATTATACATTATATAGAGAACATTCCTGTATACAACCTACTGACTTTGTGTTCACTGCATTGAAATTAAATATAATATATTGTAATATATAATAAACATAAAGCCAATATTATTTTGTTATGCATTGGTGTTTGCTACACATCATAAATTTTTGAAAAGAAAGTCCTTCACCATTTTCTTTCTCATAGCCCATTAATAACAAACGTTTCTGATGTCACTCACATGAATACATTCAGTTCAAGAAAAACAAGATAAATGTGGTTCCTCCCTTTCTGCCAGCTTAGGCGTACAAACTCTTGTGTTGTTTTGTTGTTGTTGTTGTTTCTTTTTGTTTGTTTGTTTAGTTTGAGCTATGACATACCCATAAGAAAATTTTTATTCTTACACAGATCTACATTAGCAGCATTACCTGTGTTCTGAATGATAATAACTCCTGACTAGTGTAAACATTATTGAATCTTTTCATATGCTGAGAAAATACAGGTGAATCAACATAATTAAGGACTTACCTCTCCTAAGGAAAAAAGTCACATTAAAAGGTATGGTTGCAACATGGTAGTAACTGAACGTACATGTATAACCCTAATAACATTATTCTTCTGCTACAAACGATAGGTTATTTTTATTTTATTTTTTGTCAGCTGCCCTTATTATTAAATCATAATCAATACAATCCCGTAAAAAATACCAGTAATACTGAATATAAAATAAGTTAATCTGGTTCTCCTCTTTCCACAACTCAGAATCTTCTAGACCATTGATTGTCCTGAAGAATGTAAATAAGAGAGTATGTTTCACTTAATAAATCACACTTAGAAATGAAGTCCATGCTGCTGGGGTCTTCATAATTGGCAGAGTGAAAATAAAATGGCAACATACTGAAAATTGCATTTTTACATTAATCTGCATTTTATCACAAATGTTTTGGTGCCATTAGTATCTGTTTAAGTCATTCTGCAAGAAATCATAATCAAGTACAAATGAGTGTATTAGCTGAATACAAGCAGGACAAATATTTTCTTCCCTTAAAAACATACAATTATAAGAGATATTTTTAATATAGCTGAGAAAAAAATGTGTTTTTATGAACTAGTCAGTTCTTTCACTGTCTTTCAGCCACTAGTACTCAAATAAAAGTTTTATTCTAATAGCTTTTCAGTGCCATGCCTATTCTCTTGTGATTGTCTTGTTTGTGATATCTCAGTCTTATTTACACAAGAAAGATTGTTCTCCGTTTCGTGAATCAATCCTTCTTGAGTGTGCAGGGAACAACCCAGGTCAGTGACACCATCCTTGTCTTGGACCTCACTGAGTGTCTTTTGGTAGTATCATGCACTTGTTCTGCAGCAAAGAGTTTAATAAGTAGCAGAATGAGGTATTTAATGTCTGTTCACCCGTGCTCAGACCTTGTATTTTGAAATTACTCTGAAATGGGGAAGGGGTACTCTCAATTAAAGGGGTTCAAATTTATTCAAATGTAGGAAGTGTAATAGAATTTGGAAACCATGACCTGGAATACATCTGATTTGGCATAGAGTCAGAAAAGAATGTCACTGCAGGGATATGTCTATTGTATCAATATCACGAAGAAGAATCATTGTTTTGCCAGATCTATCATATTACAGCTGGATGTTCAGGCTGCTAGGAAGAACTACACTCTACACTCTGTTTATTGGTGGTGTGTTTTTTCTTTTTTTTTCCTGTTGTTGCTCTTTTATTTTGTTTTGTTTTTCCTTTTTTTTTTTTTTAAATAATAATTACAAGTATAAAAATAGAGGAGTAAAAAATGTTAACAGAAGTCCAACAAATACGGGAAAAAAGTTGATCATCTAATAGAGAAATAAGAAAACTCAGATAGGAAAAAAATCCTAAATGTTTTAATGCCAGTATAGGTTCAAAATTCATATCTTTCTTTCCTTTGAAAGTATGAAATATTTCTAGTCAGACATTGAACTTGTCTGTATGTAATATGTTTCTTTGTTGAACAGCTGGATATATTAAAGCTTAGGTACATCTCAAAATCTCAAAAGACTGAAAGGTGGTTATGATCTTTTTTTTTTTTTTTTTTTTCCCCTAGAAAATACATCTATAATTTTAATTAAAACACCTAACTTTGAAGGAGGACAGAATACAAGTTAAGTGAATCATTCATCTAGACATGATCATAACATTCTTAAACAATTCAGGATAGAAATAAAATTTAAACATCTTAAGTGGTAAAATTAGTTCTGGAAATAAAAATAAAATAGACGTTTAGAATCTATGGTTAAAAAAAAAAGAGAGTTTGAAGTTTTAAAAATGATTTACAAGTCTCATTTTTATTTCATAGCTTTTTATGAAAAAGAATTAAACTAATAATTTGTAAACAGTGAATGAAGTAGGAAATTTGCATCTATTTAAATTTTGTAACAGCTTTTGTACTCAAATAATTTCAATAATGTAGCAGTGAAAAGATTTTAGGTGAAATGTTCAATCTTCACTTTTGTAATTGTCCCATAGAAGTTCACAGGACTAGAGAACTGTTTCTGCATCTTTACCAGACTTAAAGGAATAAAAAAAAATATGGTATCATATACAAATATACATTTCTGAAACATCCTCTTTTTCTTTCTTGGTAGAAGAGGAAAAAAAAAAAAAAGAAGAAGAAGAGGAGAAAATAAAAACATGAAAGGAGAAATGATATTGTACTCTAAAAAATACCATATTTGAAAGACTCTGTGTCTTTCCTGACATTATTACGTAGTCGTCTCCTTCTGTATTTTCTCTCCCTAATAATAGTTCTGAGTACCGGTGCTGCAATAGTTAACATTATTAACAAATTATTAACATTATTAACATTATTAACAAACCTCTGCAAGAGGTTTACTTCTGAGACTGGAATTTGCAATCTCACAAATTTTTGATGATAATTTAAAACCTATGATGATTATCAAGAAGAAATATGATGATTATGAATAATAATGATGATGCAGATGCAAAGAACAGGGAGATAGGAGATGAGTTTTTTTGTTTTTTTTTTTAATGTACTTTGACTAAGTTTAATGGACATCTTTCAACTTCTCCCACAAAGTAAGAGCAGGCACTACAGACTCAGATGAGGTGGCCATAGGGTTCTGTCTGTGTTAATGTACAGAGCTGCCTAGGGCAATCAGGATAGCTGGGGAGAAGGAAGATGATGCGCTGCCCCATGACAAACAAAACACTGTCATGCACACTGTCTCTGCCAACTCGTTAGCACATTAGGGATATTTCACCTTTCACACTCAAAAGTGATTTTCAGCTGTTAATAGGGGTGTGTCTATGTGCCTGCCTCTTCCTCTTTTGCAGAGCTAACCCTGTATAGGAACTTTAAGGTACTCATTTGTGTTTAGGTTGGCACAAATATCCTTTTTGTCTGTGAGCTACCATAAAATCCAAATATATATTATCCCTGAATGCCTGATAGCAAGAAGGTGATTAAGTTAAACTAATGGCTTTTAGTTCATTGCTATATGCAGTAGTTAGGGACTCACTGATATTTCAATGATCAGAGCAAATGTTCTTGGACTGTGAAAATGTCTTTTGTGGCTCATGTGTTTCTAGTACTTTCAGAGGATGATTTCTATCAAGATAAAATTATCCTTTAGAATAGGTTATTTTACTCAGAGATCAGAACGATTAGTTTGTACATCAACTGAAAGTAGATATTGTTTACGGCCCATGTGCACATATAATATAAAATGTGATTTTTGTTCTGTAGTTATAAAAAGACAAAGTTCAAAGGTATTTCAGGTACTTCTTGTGGTTCAACGGCATTCAAAACTGCAGACAAATAGTTCTGGAAAGATTTTATACAGTGTCCATCTAGTTCCCCTTCCTGTCAGCTACCTTTCCTGGTACACTTATCCAGCATATTCTTGAAGGTTTTCAGTGACCTCCCATCTTCTCAGTCATTTCAAATGTAAAAAATAGTCCTTCACTATGGCTTATGTTTTTCCAATCAATCTAATCTTACTTGTTACTGTTTGAGAACATTACATCTCTCCAATATGAATGACAAGAGATATTCCTTCTTTTTAATTTCTTGTAACTAAGAACTGTGGTGATGTGGTTTCCCCTTTTCTATCACTCACATGCACACATAAATAATATACCCTATGTTCTCTTTTCTATATTTCCTCATAGATCAGATTTTGTAAAATATTGATCATTCCTTTTGCTAAAAAATATTTAGAGAAAATACCTAAATATTGGTCTCAGGTTTTACGAATATTTAGTAAACTATTTAAATTTATTATTAATAATATTGAAAATAATAAGTGTTATTTATTTTAACTTTCTCATTACAAAAATGATTTATCTTCCCAAACACTTACTTAAAAGTGGCATATTTTCCTCTACTAAGACTAAATTAACAAAAGCATAACAATCTTGTTTGAACAAATATTTTGAATGGATAAAAATAACTTTAAAGCAGAAAAATAAACAGAATATTAAGTAGTTGAGAAGTTTATAAATATTAGACAACTGTATCTACATAACTAATCAATTAAAATTGAACTCTTTCTAACAATATTATATATCTGATTAAAAATTTTAAAAGAAAACATCATACTAACAGATTTGTAAGTAAATAATTTGATGAAAGAGCATTTATTTTTGACTTAGTGAACAAATCAAATACTTTCGTAGATAAATCCCTGTTAGATAAAAAAATTTCAAGATGTAGGTAATACATAATATTAAACTATGTTTCAAAAATTTAAAGTGATTTTTTTTTTCTTTACTGCCTCTTTCAACCTAAAGAAACTGGTATATGACATGTCAAAAGCAAATTATCAAATCTACCTGACATGGTTATTTGAAATTTGGAGGGCTAGCATATACTTGATATATTCCTATTTGGAAAAATGAGTAAAGAAGATTTAAAAATTGTTCACAATTTTAAAATCAACCATTATTAAGTGGAGAAAAAGCAGAATTTCTGCCTTAATCTAAAAGTGCTCATTATTGTCTGTTATAACAGTGGATATGTGGCCAGAAGAGAAAATCATAGTACCTTTTATGTTGCTGGTCATGACTGAGTTATGCTTTATTCTTCTCCATATAAAATGATGTTTGATTTGACAATAAAAGGCAACAAATTACTTGGATTATTCTTCCTTAAACCTTTTGTAGTTTTCAGCAAGGAAATGGAGCAGAGTAGGAAGAGCTCCCTGTTAGTAGTGATGTTTTGCAATAGGAAAATTTTCTTAAGGTTGACTTCAACATCAGTTTCACACCACTCTTCAAGCATATTTTCTTTAACAAGATGGTTCTCTGCAGACACTCGCAATTCAGTAACAGCAATAGAAGGAGTGATATGAGCCTTAGCTATCTCAACGTCTCAGACTCTTTCTTCTTTTCCAATTAAAGCCCACATTTTCAAGGGAGTTAAGGTTTGTCTTACATGTTTTTTCTTGTTTTTGAGGGAAATAAAACTTGAAAGAATTCACTATTACAGAACAACTATTTGTTAAGTAGGGCTACAAGCACTTTTTCCACTGGAGCTCTTTTTCTTCTTCACACCCCCAGTCTTCTTTTTATGCTTCAGTGACTTTCTCCTTCAGTCATCCAGGTAGAGTTTAAATAGTTTTCTCTATCTGAAAAATAACAGTGAAATCTGTGCAAGTCAGGGACAGTTTCTGAAAGGTGTATGTATGGTTGGATCATTGTAAATGCATGTTATGAATGTATTTCTGATGTATACGTAATGACAAAAACTTTTAGGCAAACAGGTGCAACAGTATATAAATGCTTTGATTTTTTTTTTTTCAGCAGAAATATTTTTCATAAAATTGAGGTAGGACAGCATTTGACAATGGTGTGGAACTTGTTTGCATCTTGCCACATCACCTCATACTAATCAGTGTTATTCAGAGAAAGAATGTTCATCCATGTTCTTAAATTTTACTCTTTGGACTATTGTCAGTTACATTGCCTAAATTCAAATTTTAGCTGCAGCTTTTGTTTGATGTTCATTTCTTACACTGTACTGATTTCTTTGGAAACTGACATGAAAATATTACTTTGGAAAGAGTCTACTGCAGGACTGTAAGGAAAAATTTGATGTTTGGCATTACTGTTTGCATATCCTAATGCTATGACTAATTTCCTGTATTTTGTGTAATGAAATGTAATGATTTGCCCTGATGATGTTTCCTACAAATCAATAAGTATAACATCAACAGATGATCCAAAGTTAATACATTCCACAGTCTAGTTGCACTCTTTAAACAAGAAATAGCACTTGAGCACTTTGGGACACAACCCAAATAATTGGACTTTAAATGTGAAATAATTATACTGTGAAAGGTATTTTTCTCATAACTGAGATAATCCCATAACTGCACTTCAGTCTTATTACAAAACTGTGCTCAGGAGAGAAAAAATGGATGTGTTTAAATAACATTCTAAGACATGGAAAAAATAAATAAATTGTAATTTACCATAGGAAATTGAATTGAATGAGCATAAAGTAAGTTCCTCGATAAATAAGTGATCACTTATAAGGTTTTCTGAGAATTCTCCAGTGGATCCTCATTCACAGAAGGCAGGTGAAAATGAAATTGATTTGCAGGCAATCTTCCTTGGAGCTCTTCTTTGTATAGACATAGGGCACAACCTAACCGTGCAGGAAGAATCTGAATTGCAGTTTTGAGGTTCTTATAAATGACTTGCAGGAAAAAAAAAAAAAGGAAGACCAGCGGTTGGCTGTGCATCAGTGGGTGGAGTGGTCTGGAAAAAAGCATGTGGAAAGAGTAGACAAAGTCTTGTTCAGTAGCATAGGACAGCTGAGGGTAGGAACATAGAAATATAATTTTTTAGAATACAGATGAAGGATGGGTATCTTCTTTTACACTAAATCTTATAGCACTTTCTATGTATTTGTGTGGATGTTGAACTTCACTGCATTTAAGGACTTTTTTCTCTAAATGTATATGGCATATTTATTTTTTATGTTTGATTTTTCACCTGATCATGATATAACCATAGCTGAGGAAGGATAACTACAAAGCTGACTGTTTACAAAGAATGTCCTGCTGACACTTTCAGAATTGTTATAACTGTATTCCATAAATATTTTGGGAAAGGGGAAGAGATTAAGGAAAAAAAAAAAAAAGGAAAGAGGACTCAATATACTGGCCTATCACAGCTATACAGATTCTTGTCTGTACAAGTGTACAAGACAAACAACTTGTCACACAGGAATTTAAATATTTTTAGTGTTAGACAAACTGTTAGGATATGTATAATACTGGTTTTGTGTGTAGTCACGCTGTTTTTTATGCTGTTTCAATTGCAAGTATTTTAAACATTAAAATAATACCTACCTAATGACAGTTTGAAAATAGGTAATTTTCAAGTAAATCTTTGCAAAAATTAATAGAGCTTAAGAAAGTTAACTGATAACAAAGAACACAGGTACCTTTTTAGTTTGAGCTGTTCATTCAGTGACAGTCCATTTGTTCTTTCATTTGAGTAGGTCCGTATGATAGTATTTCAGATCTTTGCTCTGCATAAAGGCAAAGGTTTTATAAATCTTTGGTTTTATAAAACAAACAAATAAACAAATGGACAACATAGAATCACAGAATGAACTTAGAAAGGATCTTGACATTCCAGCTGGGCCAAATAGACCAAGTTGCTCAGGGCATTCTCAGGCTGTTTTAAATATTTCCTGTCATGGTTTCAGCTAAGATAGAGTTAATTTTCTTCCTAGAAGTTGGTATGATGCTGTGTGTTGGATCTAGTATGAGAATAATGCTGATAAGACACTGATGTTTTAGTTGTTGCTGAGCAGTGCTTACACTAAGTCAAAGACTTTTTGGCTTCTCATACTGCCCTGCAGCTAGGAGGCTGGGGGTGCACCAAAAGCTGGGAGGGGGCACAGCCAGAACAGCTGACCCAAAACAGTCAAAGGGATATTCCACACCATATGATATCATGCTAAACATTTAAGAAGGGGTGACTGACTGGGGTGGGCTGGTGGGGTGATCAGCTGCTTGGGGACGTGCTGGGCATCAGTCAGCAGGCGGTAAGCAATTGCATTGTGCATCATTTGTTTTGTACATATTATTATTATCATATAACTATTTATTATTATTATTATTAACCTTCCTTTTCTGTCCTATTAAACTGTCTTTATCTCAACACATGAGCTTTTATTTTTTTTTCCCCCTGATTCTCTCCCCCATTCCACCAGAACACAGTGAACAGCTGTGTGGTGCTGAGCTGCCTGATGGGTTAAATCACATCTCCAAAGATGGAGGTTTCATGGCCTTTCTGAGTGCTGCACCATCCTCATGGTAAAATTCTGAAGTTCAATCAAAATTTTCCTGTGTTCTAACTCGATTCAGTCTCCTCCTCTCCAGGCTATACAAACTCCATTTCTCTCTGCCTCTCCTTACACTACAGGAGCCTCTGCTGTAGTCATCATGGTGGTCTGCTAACTGAAACTCGTTTCAGTTTGACAGTTTCTTTCTTGTACTGGGGAGCTTTAAGCTGTGCACGGTACTCTGGATACTCTTCACATTCATCTCATTGTTTACCAGGTCCTTCAAGTCTTGCAAAAGTCTTTGCAAGTCTCAGCAGAGGTACTCCATCTCCAGACAGGACCCAGCCTAAACAGTTTTATGCAGTTAATCCATACTAGGTGCAGAAGTTTGCCTTTGTGGAACTTTAGGAGGTGTCTATCAGCCTATTTTTCCAGGGTGTCAAGGCTGGCCTGCAGAGGCTCTGCCCTACTGAATGTAAGTCACTCTTCCTGCTGCTCTCCACCCCACATGCTGTTTGGTACCATCCCCAATATATGCTGAGAGTGCACTCTATCTCAACATCTGCGTATTTCAAAAAGCAATTTAACAGTGTTAACCTCAGTACTGTCCCTTGGAAAACACCACTAGTAACTGGCCATAAGCTGGACTTTATATTACTGACCTCAATCCTTTGAACCCAACAGCCCATCTTTAATGCATCTTATAGCCAACATACCCAAACCATATCTCTCTAGCTGTAAGAACAGAGTAGGTGAATATGTCACAGTTGAAGTCAAGGCAAACAACATTCACGACTCTTCCCTTATTCACAGAGGCAGTCTTTTCTTTGTAGGTTATCATGTTGCTTAGACACAAACTGCCTTTAGTAACTCTGTGCTGAATTCTCTTAATCGTTTCTCTTCCTTCAGGTACTTGCACATAGCTTCCAGAAGGATTTTTTTTACATTATCTTCCTGAGGACTGAGATATGGCTGACCACTTCTAGTTTTCTGGATCTTCTTTCTTGATTTTCTTGAAGTTGCAGTTAAGGTTTTCTTGGTATATTTTAAGTATACCAAGGTATGCTTTAAAGAGCAAAGACTTCTTTACAATATGTATGTAAGCTGTGTTAAATAAGTAAATATTTTATATTTTCAGACTGCAGTGAGACAGGCATATTTTATCTACATGAGAAAAGTTGTCTTTCTTAGTCCTGGTCCACAGCTATTTCAAATATATGTATGCTAATAAGGGGTTGTAGAATAACGTATAAATACTCTGACAGAATCCATTCTGAAGACATAAAATAATTAATACATTAGAAAGCATTAGTCAAATCAATTTAACCTCTCCAACTGGCTGAGTTTCCATTTAATGCAAAGTATAACATCCCCTCCAACATAATTAGTCATCTTTAATTACTTTGATATCAGAATGCAAATGGTAAAATAAAAAACTAAATAAGCTAATTACTGTATTCTTTGTATTACATTACTATAATAAAACAATAAGTTTGTATGGTTCATATGAAGTTTTTTTTATTGTTGATCTTTTTTAGTTGTATGCAGAAATGTGTTTGTGTTTATATACAGATTATTATTATTAGTAGTATAATCCCATGAAATACATTATTATTATTATTATTATTATTATTAATTATTATTATTATTATATTATAACTCCCAGGAAAACAGGGTTCAAAACATGTAAGGGCTTCTTGGGAAGACAAACATCATCACTCTGAACGTGTTCCCCCCCCCCCCCCCCCCTTTACTCCAGTTGCTATTGCTGAGCATGACCCACATGGTGTGGGACATCCCCTTGGCCAGCGTGTGCCAGCTGTCCTGGCTGTGTCCCCTCCCAACCCCTGGTGCACCCCCAACCTCCTTGCTGGCAGGGCAGCACGAGGAGCCGAAAGGTCTGGGCTCTGTGCGAGAACTGCTCTGCAACAACTGAAACATCAGTGTGTTACCACCATTATTTTAATCAAAAATTCAAAACACAGCATTTTGTGAGCCTCTATGAAGAAAATTAACTCTGTTCCAGCCAAAAACATTACACAACTACAAACTGATATATTTTATGTAATATAACATACAAAGATCTCAATATATTCAGTCAAAATAAAATACAGACAATATCAAATGCATTGATAGACAATCTGCTGAGAGAATTAAGGCATCTTATACAAGCTGAGAGTCTGCCCTTGGGTGATAGAATTGCTGTGTTTGGTAGTATAGTATCTTTACTTGAGTGGGTAAATTGTCATTGTTTAAATACGTAGCTACACACATATTTTAACGTATATACATGTGTTTACAGAAGACCAGTGATTCTGTAGAAACCAAACTTCCCTTTCAGAGTCCTTGTTTTATCTTCCAATACATTGCTTTTACTTTTGTCTCTTAGATGTAACATGAAATGTATATCTGAGTAATATTGTTACTCCAGACCAATTTATATTTTTACTAACTTTTTACATTTTATAAATGACACCATATATAAAATTTGAAGGCACTGTCATGGACCAAAGTGTTTGTTAGCCCACCTCAGTGACTGAAGGAGGAATAAAACAGATGGAGCTGGTAACTGTCAGAATGAACAGATATGAAGTTATAAACACCAATTATTTTTAAAATATTCTTTCTTCAGAAGCAGAGTATTATATATGCTGAATTATATATGCCGAGTAAATATATATGTAAATACATTATGCATACTGAGTATAATGTTGAGTTATATATATTTTTTCTGCACCATATCTGTTTGGAATTAGCAGATGTTAAAAACAATGGTGTGCTACATTTAATCAAAAATGTAGGAATTACTCCTGTAGAACATAATGTACAAGATGTGCTGGTAGCAGAGGAGAGTGCTGCGTAAAACCTAGAGGGGATTATGGTGGTTTCTACTTAATTTTTGTTTCTTTATTGATGTCTCAATCCTTAATTGGAACAACTGTATACTGAAACATATTGCATGTAATTTTCAAGCCGTTTGTGATTCATAATTAATAATATTGTGGAACAAAAATTAGAATTTAATATCTCAAACACCAGCTGATGCAACCATAATCCTCTGAGAAGATCTACAAATTGCTAAAGCTGATTCTATCTTTTAAATTACCTGTGGACACATAAAATATTCAAAAAATTAAGTACATGCTCTGTGGATCATAGTGAATCATTGAGCTACATTTCCTGTGATTCATAACAAAACTTTGAGCTATTATTATTCTGCAGCAATTATTTACATTTTTTTAAGACACTTATAATCTAAACGTTTTACATAGACATACACATATATTTTTATATAGCCATGCATATGATAATTTTTTACTCTGTCATATTTCTGGAGATATTTATTGGTATTTAAAATACGTTATATAATTGCAATTATGATGAAACAAGCATTTCTGGAAAGTTGAGAAAAAATATAAATTTTAAATAGAGCACATATATTTGAACTTTCAATCCAGGACATTAAGAGATCACAAGATGAGTAATTTATTTATTTATTTATTTTAATATACTTGAAACAATATCTATTTGTGTCTTGATATTATAAAAAATATAACATTTGTCATTGTCTTATTTGATTTGTAATTGTGCAAATGCAAAATTATGTGGTATGTCGACTGTCATCATTCACCAGGTTCTGACTGTACATTTAAGACTCCATGTTCCTACAGACTGTTTGGGAGTCCTGATCCTCTGGGTTACCTTGCAGACAAGGAAGCTTATGTGGTCCTTGCTTTGCAGTTTGTGGCCAGAGCTGATAGGTGCACTGTCCTAGAGAAACTCTTCCATACCATAAGAGTCACAGCTTTCTAGATGCACAAAACCTGTTTCGGATGCAGGGGAAGTTTAAACCTGGAGTATAGTAACTGAAACATTTTAGGTTCAACAAGAAAGCATTTTCTGATGAAACTTTCCTAAAAAGAAAATCTGTCAGAAAGTTCCCTATTAGATCTCTTCCTGCTTATTTATTCTGATGTCGTTCTTACACTTTCAGGGCAGTATGCTAGCATTTTCACTGCTTTTTGACATTCATGAAGCAAGGTAGTGTTTCTGTAGTGATTCCATGCAATACCCAGAGGATTATATATATTCTGACTACCAGCTGCTTGAGGTATCATTGCAAGGCAAAGATTATACTTTAGCTCAATATTTCTTCAGATTAACGTTACTATATTATTTTTCACTTTAACCTTAGCTCTGAATTTCACAGTTTTGCAAAGCTTGTTTTGAGGCATATTGCAACACTTTTGCAATATTTCTAAACCTAAATTTTAAGTATGTACTCGAGGATTTAATTCCTGGTTCACGGTATTTTAAAGCTTTGAAATTATGTGAACCGCAATATACAGTAATATGGTAGATTTTCAGTTCCTTAGAAAGTAGGTCAATTCATTGGAGGTGTTTTTTTTTTTTTTTTTTAGCAAAGAGAATAGCAAGAGTTTTGAAAGTCAGGCAATTAAATCAAGTGGAGGAGATATGTGGTGGAATTTGTATAGCCCTTCCCAGACCTTTATTGCTTAGTGCTGTCATAAAATATACAGTGTACTTAGTTTACTTCAAAATTTTACATAACTTTTATATAAAGACACAATGCAAAATAGTACATTTAGAATATGCAACTTATTTATCTCTGTTAACAAGGCCATTCTTGTAAAAAAAAAAAAAAGGTAGTAATATTTAAACAAATTTTAAATAGTTGTACACAAGTAAAAGCAACTATGGTCTTAGTAGCTCACATAAAACTTTTTATTATGATTTTAATGTCCACAGATGTAATTGCAAAAGACATTCTGGTGACTCCTAAGATAGTAGAAACAACAAATCTGATTTTTATAATAAAAAGACTTGAAAACCTAATGCAAGTATTCCTAAAACAATCATGAGTTTTATTGTTTTAATTTATTATTAATAATTAATTATTAATTAAATAATTATTGTTTTAATTTATTATTAATCATGATGTTATCAACTAAGCAGAATTGTCATATTATAATTTCAACATGGAGTAAGTTTGTTCATTACAAAAATAAGGGATGTTGTAGGTTACATACTATTTAAAATATGTAAAGAGCTATTGCCAGTATAATGGTCTTACCTACATTTTTAAAAAAAAAAAAAAGGATTTTTTTTTCCATAAATATAGTATGATTCCTAACACAGAGAATGCTGAGAATGCTGCAGTGACAAATACAGTAAGAAAGGCTTATTTCTGGAGCCTACTCTCACTGTGGCTGCTGATGGTACCCAGAACACCCACTAAACTTTCTCCAGGTAGGTGTTCTCATGCTCATTTAACCACCTACCAGTAATAATTGCAATGTTTGTCTTTACTTACTGATCACATCATTCTCTGGAGAATTAATTTATTGATTCATTGATGTCTTATTTTATAATGAAATTACTTTTCATCCTGCTTAACTGATTCACTGCTTTGTTGATTGTCCACTTATTGATTTTATTTGTTTAGCTAATTATTAATCCTTAAACTTTGCCTGTTTAATACCACTCCATTGCCTGTGTATTTTAATTATAATGAGTTTTGCAACCTAATTGACTCTGCACCTACATGATTTTCTCACTTAATTGTGTTTATACAATTAATTGGTTGATTTATCCACCTCTAATTAATAGTTCACTGAATAATTGTATCATTTGCTGGCACTGAGTTACGTAAAGATTTGGTAGCCATAGTCACATACTACCAATATTTGTCCAGAGCAGACCATGTCTCCTTCTTCTTCCTTACGTTTTTTTCATCTGTCACTACCTCCTCTACCTTTTTAATGTCCTCGCTGTTTTGTTGTTTCTTTTTTTTTCTCTTCAAATTAAATACATATTGATCTTTAACATTGTCAAAACTTCTATTAATGCATATTTAAAAAATATAAATTAAAATTATTCCCCCCAGGGACGAGCATGACTACAGAGGATAAGAAAAAGGCTGAGGTTCTTATTGCCTTCTATCTATCTTGTATTCTACATTGTATATAATTGTATATCGAATTGTATATCTATTATATCTAATTGTATATCTATTGATATCTAATTGTATATCTGTTGTATCTATCTTTACCAGCCAGACCACTTATCCTCGGGGTACTCAGCCTCTTGACCTAGAAGTCTGGGATGAGGAACAGAGGAACCCACCCACAGTTCAGGTGGAGACAGTTAGAGATCTGTTGTTCCACCTGGACTGTCACAGGTCCATGGGGCCAGATGGGATCCACCCGATGGTGCTGAGGGAGTTGGCAGATGTGATTGCTGGGCCTCTTTCCATCATCTGTCAGCGGTCATGGTCATCTGAAGAGGTCCCAGATGACTGGAGACTTGTTAATATGATGCCCGTCTATAAGAAGGGTCATCAGGAGGACCCGGGGAACTACGGGCCTGTCAGCCTGACCTCGGTGCCAGAAAAGGTAATAGAACAGGTCATGTTGAATGCAATCACACAGCATATGCAGGACAACCGGGGGATCAGGCCCAGACAGCATGGGTTCATGGAAGACAAGTCCTGCCTGACCAACCTCATCTCCTTCTGTGACCGGGTGACCCCTCTGGTGGATGAGGTGAAGCCTGTTGACATAGTCTACCTACACGTCAGCAAGGCCTTTGACATGATCTCCCACAGTATTCTCCTGGAGAAGCTGGCAGCCCATGGCTTGGACAGGTACACTCTTTGCTGGGTTAAAAAACTGTCTGGACGGCTGGGCCCAGAGAGTAGTGGTGAATGGAGTGAAATCCATTTGGTGACCAGTCACCAGTGGTGTTCCCCAGGGGTCGGTGTTGGGGCCCATCATCTTCAATATCTTTACTGACGACTTGGGTGAGGGAACTGAGTGCAGCCTCAGTAAGTCTGCAGACAACACCAAGTTGGGGGGAAGTGTTTATCTGCTGGAGGGTAGGAAGGCCCTGCAGAGGGACCTGGACTGGATGGGTCGATGGGCAGAGGCCAATGGGATGAGGTGTAACATGGGTAAGTGCCAGGTCCTGCACTTTGGCCACAACAACCCCGTATAGCGCTACAGGCTTGGGGGCAGAGTGGTTCGAAAGCTGTGCGGAGGAAAAGGATCTGGGGGTGCTGATTGATGCTCACCTGAACATGAGCCAGCAGTGTGTACAGGTGACCAAGAAGGCCAACGGCATCCTGGCTTGTATCAGGAATTGTGCAGCCAACAGGACCAGGGAGGTGATCGTCCCCCTGTATTCTGCTCTGGTGAGGCCGCACCTCGAGTACTGTGTTCAGCTTTGGGCTCCTCAGTGCAAGAAGGACATCGAGGCACTGGAACATGTCCAGAGAAGGGCTACAAAGATGGTGAAGGACCTGGAATACAAGTCCTGTGAGGAGCAGCTGAGGGAACTGGGGTTGTTCAGTCTGGAGAAGAGGAGGCTCGGGGGAGACCTCATTGCTCTCTACAACTACCTGAAAGGAAGTTACGGGGAGCTGGGGGACGGTGTCTTGCAGATAACTAGTGATAGGACTAGAAGGAATGGCCTCAAGTTGTACCAGAAGAGGTTTAAATTTGAAATTAGGAGACAGTTCTTCTCAGAAAGAGTAGTCAGGCATTGGAACGGGTTGCCCAGGGAATTGGTGGAGTCACCGTCCATGGGGGTGTTCAAGGAAAGTCTGGACCTGGTGCTTAGGGACATGCTTTAGTGGGTGATATTGGTGGTAGGATGATGGTTGGAACAGATGATCTTGAAGGTCTTTTCCAACCTTAATGATTGTATGAATCTATGATTCTACGATATCACATATATTGAAATATCTAGTCTTATATGGACTGTCCATAGCAATGCTTTTGAAACTATCTCACATGATTCCACAAGCATTTTACAGGCACATGGACTATTGAATCTGTAACTGAATAGGCAGAAATTTGAAAAAAAAGTCCAAAATAGTTACCATTATTTTTCTCTGACAAACTGAAAGGATACTGAAGGTGGAATTCTGGGATTAACATCTGATACCAATCAAAATATCATTAAAACTTTTGATGAGTTAGTAAAATATATGTTAAATCTGCAGATGAAAGCAAATCCTTGTAGGTCTAGTGGCAGACAGGACTAGGCTTCATAATTATATACACAGGAAAAATAATATACAAAATATAATTAGAAAAATATTCAGTTTCTTACACTTATACAAATAAATGCAAGATGGAGGATCATTAACTTAACAGTTTTGCGGAGAATTACATGCAGATCATAACAAACTTAATGGTTCGGTATGAGATCACAGTACTATGCTGTTATGAAGAAGACAAACAAGATGCTAAGATATACAGAATGATCCTTTATTTGTAAAACATGCAAAATAATCTTAAAATGTTGATCTTCACAAGTAAAGAAGGAACTGGAGTAATGTGACTGTGAAGTACTGTTCAAGGTGTCATCTTTCCAAGAAGATTTAGAATACAGTGAGAAAAGCCATGGCATACCTATAGGTTATAAACAGGTTTAAGGAAAGCTTGGAGGACTTAAACTTATTAAGTCTAGTGAGAGTGAATTGAGGCTTTTTAGTTCTAGGTCATAATTTGTTCTTCACGTACTCAACTGATAGTTCAAGAAAGTATGGCCTTAAATTTTAGACAGGGAAATTTAGATTAGATATGAGAAAAAGCTTTCAAACTATCGTTGAAAGTTGGGTGATTCCTTAGGCAGAGTAGAAAACTATGATTCCTTAGGCTGAGTAGAAAATTCAAATAGCCAGATGTGGTTATGTGTGTTGATAATGTCACATGATCCTTCCTTGACCAACTCACTGTTTTGCCATAATATTTCATAGTCTTCTATATGTTTATTTTTTTCCATTCATGTTCCTGTTTCGTAGGTTAGAAATTCAGGGAAAAGCATGTTATTCCACTTTAATTCTGGAGTATTAACCAAATAAATACATCTCTGATCTGGGGTTCAGTTTAGTGCAAGTCACACTATTTAGGCTCACTAACTCACTGAGCAAGTTGTCATCATTAAATGAAAACTGGGAGTTAAAATGAGATTCTAATGGCAAAAACTGGGACATGCCTTTATCTCAAGGAAATACCTGTCACTCATTGATGTATTCTTCATTCATTTAAGTGAAATAATAAAAACCTACATTTCAATTCTAATTTTATCAGTTATCTTTTTTTTATTATTATTTATATTTATTTTATTATTTATATTTATCTAATTTTACCAGTTCTTATGTTTGAGAACATTTAGAGCCAACGTGTTCTGTAAAACATTTATTTCCAAGCCAAAAGCTGAAGTGCTTACTATTTTCAGATGACAATGAATGTACTATGATCTTTTGAAGAAATAGTATAGCAAAAGAAATTTGGTACTAAACAACTGTGTTTTAATCTTTCAAGATTAAGCATGTATGGACAATATATTTTGAATGTTTCACAAACCTACTTCACGTGTATTTTTTAGACTTGTCTTTCCTAGCTGTAATTCTAGTAAAATCAATAAAGCTTCATATTCGACACAAATGTAGAAAATAAATGACAGTTCAAGGTGCTAGAATACGAGTTTATGAAAGAAAGGGGCTAGTTTTTGTGTCCCTGCTTCACGCCAGTCCTATACCAAATCTAGTGTCAGTCTGTGAGTCCAAATGGACTCTCTGAAAGCATTACAACAGCTATAAAATCACAAAATAAATTTAGGGGAAATATAAATATGTACCTGCATTTTCCTATCTAGCAATATTCCTCCCAGTATCTGCATGCAAACACATTAAATACACTTATTTCTTGTTAATCCCTAAAAACTTGTAACTTGCATTTGAACACTGCTGAAATCTTTGCTCAGAAAGTAGAAAACCTTCATGATTCCTTTATAACTGCTTAAAAAATGCTAAGTGGTTTGAATGCAGACTGTATTTCCGTACAAGCTCATATGGAGTTTTGGTTCTTTATAGATAGCAGAAAGTGTTCTCAGATCACAAGATGGAAACAGCCAGTGGAGTTTTCAGTACACAGAGACCTGAGATAAAAACAAAACACAGTATTGTCATTTTATAACAGCTTTAATCATGCATACCAGTTTGTTCTAATGAATATGTATGAGACACTGATGAACATGAATGATTGATATCTATGATTCACAGAGTGAAGAAGCTTATCTATATGCAGATTAAGTACCTCATAGAAAACTATTCTTCCTCTTCTCCCTCCCATTTTGGCAAACTTCCTGCACCACTGAATGTCAAAACTTGGATCTTTCATGCAATAACAGCTTCATACTCATAAGAACAGATCTTGTCAATTCTCTTCAAATAAAACTTAAATTTGAGATTTCTCAGAATATTTTGGAAGCTTATATAACAGCTGCAATGCAGATCATTATTTTACATTATCGAGGAAATGTAATATCTGATTAAAAAAAAAGTCTGTTATCTTTCATAGTAATGTTAATATATTTAACAAAGCTAATATTAGAACTTGAATTATTATGTTAAAACATTCTGAATTCATTATATTAGTTATGATCATGATACAATAATACCTATAGGTTCAAAACTATTCGTTGAAGATATTCAGTCTTGGAGGAATTAAGCCTTTCTCATTGCAGTCTGATATTTCTCTTATACTGTACCAGTCCATAAAAAAAATAAACACTGCCTCCTGAAATTAAACTCAATTTTGTGTGCTTTTATATAGCATGGATTCCTAAAGATCAAAACATAAAGAAAATATTGGGCTAAATGAAATAATGAGATCTGTTCATAGTTTCTATGTGATTTAAATCTTTAGTTTCCTATCACACAAGTCCTTTGTCTAACTTAAAATATGCCATGCTCCATCTGTTATTCTATGTTGGAATACAAAATGCGAAGTCAATTGAAATCTTAAATTCATATATTTTCGTTGCATTTAATACACTATACAGAATAGAAGCAATTTGAGGGGTAATAGTGAAAAATATTCCATAATATCATGCTTTCAATTGGGAATGGAAGATAAATTAAATTTTAACTCAGTAATGCTGGACTTGACCTGTTTAGATTTTTCATAGTTCCTGAGGGCAGGAAAAGGAAAACAAATAGTTGGTATACAATGAATCCATGTACAAATAATATATGTTTATGTAAAATTTAATTATATTTTTCATTATTATCTATAATTTTAAAGGTTATAGAAGTGAAACTGTTTTTCTACTGCATGTCATATTTTGAATATTTAGATTGTTTAAAAAAATTAGCAGCTTTTACTCTCAGTAAAAGAAAATGCAAAGGATATGATCTATAGGTGAACAGAAATCCTAGTTACTATTTTATTGTGCAAGAACAATACTTCTCACTTATTTTTAGCCAGTATTCATGTCAACATTTCCATTATCCCAGCACTCTGCATGTCTACTGAATCTCTAAAATTACTGCAGAAAATGTCCCAACTGAAAAGCATCCATGAGAACCTTATCCATATTCCATGTTCTTGTGTCCCTTGGTTGCCCAAAAACTACAAACAAAATATTTTCTGAGTCCTTTAGATGAGATGAAAATTAGAATAACTTGTGCTTATGATTGATCCAAGCAGAAAAACTACTACAAAATATCTTAGTTTTTTCAGACTAAGAAATATAGCCAGGTACCCACACATACAGATAATGAAAATATAATAGTACAACTGTTCCAGGGAAGGAAGGTTTTTACATAAAAGTAATCTCTTTTATTAAAACTACTATTATAGTTGGAAAGCATAGAAATCTTTTCGGACATACCAGATTTTCAGTTCTGAAACTGAAACCAAGAAAAAAACTTCTAAAACTAAATACAAGAGTAACTTTTCTGACCTTAATTGGGTATATAGAGAAAAAGGGATTTGGTATCTAAGGCATATATGAAAGTTGATATGAGTTTAGAATGAGGGCAGTGAAGGGTGATAGGAACTTCCTCTGGGAAGAGAGATGTGATCTCTAGGTTGTGAGTCATGAGTAGTGGGAGGAAAATATATTCTGTGATAAATTCATAGCTTTATATAGTCAACGTTCTTTGGTGGGTGAACTTTAGTTACAAAGTTTGCCTTTGTAATAGGTTTTTAGGTCTTTCTTGATTATCACAAATGATGGATGATGGATGGGGTAACTGACTCACTGTTTGGCAAGATGTGTTTCCAACTGGAAAGACTGTTATGTGTCTTTATCTATTCTCAGTTTGTGTTCATATGTGATCCTTAAAAATTGTATCTGTATTTTTCATGAGAGAATTTAGTGCTTGGATGTAGCATATACAATCTGAACAGCAAAGAACTGTGGGACCCTGGGGCTGAAATATTTCTCAATTTCACCACAAAAATAATGTAATCTAAAAAAAACCATGGAAGTTCTTTTTCAATCTATTTTAATTTGGTGCTAGAATTATTTTAATGGTGATGTATATGTGCTCTTCCTACAGACAGGTAGCTCAGGGGAAAAAAGGAAAAAAAAAAGTACTCCTTCCTGAGTAATGGTTGGACTTGATGATCTGTGATGATCAGTGCTAGGTTAAAGGTTGGACTAGATGATCTGAGAAGTCTTCTCCAACCTAAATGATTACATCATTCTATTATTCTATGAATTAAAAGATGTGCTTTTTTTGAAATAGAAGATTTGCTGTGGATTCTGTCATTGGGATGTAAGAAAATCCTGAAAAGGCAAAAAATAAAGGACAAATCCAGCAGAACCAAGACAGGGATTGATCTATAGTATAAGACATAACTATCTAATTCCAGGCCAACCTATTTTTTGTTTGTTTGTTTGTTTGTTTGTTTTTATGCATATGTTTAAATATTGTCTATTTAGTCTATTCTAGTGTTATTCAACACTGTAGAAGTCAGGGTGCTTCTGAGACTTCTGGAGCAGGCCTTCTAGTGTTTTGTTGATTTGATTTTAGGGTGAATTGATCACAGAATCACAGAATCGTCTAGGTTGGAAGAGACCTCCAAGATCACCTAGTCCAACCTCTGACCTAACACTGACAAGTCCTTCACTAAACCATATCACTAAGTTCAACATCTAAACGTCTCTTAAAGACCTCCAGGGATAGTAACTCAACCACTTCCCTGGGCAGCCTATTCCAATGCCTAACAACCCTTTCAGTAAAGAAGTTCCTCCTAATATCCAACCTAAACCTCCCCTGGCGCAACTTTAGCCCATTCCCCCTCATCCTGTCACCAGGCACGTGGGAGAATAGACCGACCCCCACCTCGCTACAGCCTCCTTTAAAGTACCTATAGAGAGCGATAAGGTTGCCCCTGAGCCTCCTCTTCTCCAGGCTGAACAATCCCAGCTCCCTCAGCCGCTCCTCATAAGACTTGTTCTTCAGACCCCTCACCAGCTTCGTTGCCCTTCTCTGGACTCTCTCGAGCACCTCCATGTCCTTCTTGTAGCAAGGGGCCCAAAACTGAACACAATACTCGAGGTGCGGCCTCACCAGGGCCGAGTATAGGAGGATGATCACCTCCCTAGACCTGCTGGCCACACTGTTTCTTATACAAGCCAGGAAGCTGTTGGCCTTCTTGGCCACCTGAGCACAGTGCTGGCTCATATTCAGCTGACTATCAACCAGTACTCCCAGGTCCTTCTCTGGGTGCACGCATATTCTGGGTACACACCATCTTCCTTACCTGAAGTGCCAATCTGCTTTCTGAGAAAAGAGAAAGGAAACCTGAAGGTTGGAAGAAAACCATGACATGATTCAGTATTTCTTCTTCTGCAGAACTGCAAAAGAACTTATGATAGATATTTAGGAAAAAGTTGCTCTGTACAACAGGTTCCTTTTAACATGTGTATGATACCATGAAAAAATCACCTGAAGGCTATACTCTTGATATTCTCTATTAGACACTTTCAGAGGAAAAAAATGTAACATAGGTATAGTACTAATATCATTTAATCATATAAAAATATTTTTATTTAAAATAAAAGTTATTTAAAAAACTAATTGAGAACCTTATTCTTTGTCTATTAAAAAAAATAAAAAAATAAAAAAAAAATCAAAGCTACCAGGAATATATCACAGAAATAAAAAGAAAAAGATCTAACTCTAAGTGATTAATCTTTTAGTGTTTATATCAGCAAGATTTTTTATATGTATTTGAATATGGGTACTTTTAAGATCACAGTTTGCCATCAGAATGACTCATATGGGGCATCATTTTCTAAAACAGATTGTCTTTAAGGCTGCTGGTGGCAGATTAGGCCATAAATACCAACACACTTCTACAGAATTGAAATATTAAATCAGATTGTGCTTGAAGAGGCAGGTCATTGCAATATTTACATGTATTTTCTTAGTAGATTTTTTAAAATACTAATTTGCTTGGAGACTTCTAAACTTAAATCAAGCACGACTTTTTTTTTTTTTCTCCCTGTAGAGCATACAGTGTTGAAATTTTGCGTCTAAGCTAACCTAAGCTAATATGTGCATGCAGTGATATCAAAATGAGAAATTAAAAATGTCATAAAAAAATTAAGACAGACTTCTCTAGAGCAATTGCTTGGCAGGTTGTATTTCATTAAATACTAAATCTGTGCTATCTCTATTGAAAGTCAATTTGCTTTTGGAATTTTGCATCCACCTTCCCCTATTACATCCTTCATAAAAGAGTTTAAAATATACTAGATTATAAATATATATTATTTTGGATGGGAATTGAATGCAAAATGATATCTTCAGTTCAATGATTAAGTGTGAGAAACAAGCTTAAAAGCCTATTCAGGAATTTTTGTCCAAATTAGCTCTTAGAAAATGTTTGCATAGCCCTTGACCACAGTGAGAATTACAATAACAACAAAGCCCAGAAATATTTAGTAAAATCATTGTTCTTCTGCGTACAGTAGTTTTTTCTATTATATAGTTTTCTTAATACCTCCAGTTATACCACCATCTAATAAAAAGTAATCAACAATAATCATCCATCTTTTATATCACTTAAATTACCTAATTCCATAATAGACTTGTCATTTGTGATTGAGGCAGCATAATATATTTCTGTGTCAAAAGCTAGATATATTAGGTGTTAATGAAATTGTATGAATCATAATGATATAATGTAATTTGCTTAGTAAAATCATGAAAGACTTTAAAATAAAAAAATGAGCTATCAATATTTTTTCCATCAAATAAATTGGAAATATATGTATTTTAATGGGACAGAACATTCATGAACTAAATGATCACTTGTGGGGAAATTCACTTCTCTGTTGAAGTCCAGGTCTTGGATGCTAAATGCAATTAACATAACTGCATAATGAATTGTCTGGATGGTTGTATTCGAATAGTTGTGGTCAATGGTTCAATGTCCAGCTGGAGATCAGTGACAAGCGATGTTTCTCAGGTATCAGTATTGGGACCTCTATTATTTATCATCATTGTCAGTGACACGGACAGTGGGATTGAGTCAGCAAGTTTGTGGACAACACTAAACTGTGTGGAGTGGCTGATAGGTTGAAGGGAAGGGATGCCATCCAGAGGGAGCTGGACAGGCTTGAGAGGTGGGCATATGTGAATCTCAAGAAGTTCAACAAGGCCAATTGCAAGGTCCTGCACATGGGTCAGGGCAATCCCATACAAGCTGAGCAATGAGTGGGTAGAGAACAGTACTGCAGAGAAGGACTTCGGGGTGTTGGTTGATGCAAAACTGAACATGAGCCGGCAACGTGTGCTTGCAGCCCAGAAAGCCAATTGTATCCTGGGCTGCATTAAAAGAACCATAGCTAGCAGTGCAAGAGAGATGATTCTACTCATTTACTCTGCCCTTGTGAGACCCCACTTGGAGTACTACGTTAAGCTCTGGGACCCCCAACATAAGAAAGACATGGGCCTGTTAGAGCAAGTCCAGAAGAAGGCCATGAAGATGATCAAAGGGCTGGAGCACCTCTCCAATGAAGAAAAGCTGAGAGAGTTGGGGTTGTTCAGTCTAGAGAAGAGAAGGCTCCAGGGAGACTTTATAGTGTCCTTCTAGTATAAGAAAGATAGAGAGGGGCTCTTTATCAGGAACTACAGTGATAAGACAAGGGGTAATGGTTTTAAATTATGAGTATAGATTTAGATTAGATATAAGGAAGGAATTCTTCATTATGAGGTTGGTGAGGCATTGGAAGTGGTTGCCTGGAGATCCAGTTATGGATGCCCCCTCCCTGGAAGTGTTCAAGGCCAGGCTGGATGTGGCTTTGGCAACCTGGCAACATGGTCTAGTGGAAGGTATCTCTACACATGGCAGGAAGGTTGGAGATAGGTGATCCTTCAAGAGACATTTGGATAATACACTCAATAATATGCTTTAACTTTTGGTTAGCCTTGAAGTTCTCAAGCAGTAGGTGATGTTTGAAGGTCCCTTCCAACTGAACATCCTCTCCTCTCCTCTCCTCTCCTCTCCTCTCCTCTCCTCTCCTCTCCTCTCCTCTCCTCTCCTCTCCTCTCCTCTCCTCTCCTCTCCTCTCCTCTCCTCTCCTCTCCTCTCTCTCTCTCCTCTCCTCTCCTCTCCTCTCCTCTCCTCTCCTCTCCTCTCTCTCTCCTCTCCTCTCCTCTCCTCTCCTCTCCTCTCCTCTCCTCTCCTCTCCTCTCCTCTCCTCTCCTCTCCTCTCTCTCTCTCTCCTCTCCTCTCTCTCCTCTCCTCTCCTCTCCTCTCCTCTCCTCTCCTCTCATTTTCTCTTCCTCTTCTCATTTTGTTCTCTATCTTTAAGGTCCCTTTCAACTCAAACCACTCTATGATTTTCTAACCACAGTGAGGGGAACAATATAGAATTTATTTTTTATTTTTCTATTTTATTTTATGAGAAAAGTTATACTACTTTGGATGAAATTAACACAAGTATATGAATTAAACCTAAAGCTCATGCTATTTAAGTTACCTTTAAATCTATAATAGTTCCTAGAACTTTTGATTCATATGTAGTTGCAGGCCAAAGGAGAGTCTAACACCCAGACCTTCAACAGTACTAGACCTTTCTGTAGTCTTACTCAGGTAATGTTCCAACTTTTTAAAAGGACATTGAAAACACAAATATTGAGTGAAAATATCATCTGCTCACTCAGCTCACAAAATTGTGAATTATACTCTGTCAATTTGGAATCATTTTCTATATTTATCAACTGACTTGTATGATAGTATACACACTTGTATGATAGTATAGACATTGCACATGAGTATTTTCACTGTTAAACTCCATGGTGCTCTATTCAAGAGTTTCACTTTTAGAGTGCAGTGTTTTTTGTTTTGTTTTGTTTTGTTTTGTTTTGTTTTGTTTTGTTTTTCTCATGTGGATGAGAGTACATTTACTTAAAGACTCATAGATATCTATCATTGTCATGGATTTCCATGTGTGATTAAAGTTCTTTGTCCTTAATACATTATAAGACATCCTTGACTCAAAGACAGCAAAGTATAAATTAGAAGATTTACCAAGTGAGAATAGTAGGTCTTTAAAAACTTAAATAACCTTTTCTCCACACCAAAATTCCGAGAAATATACACTTAAAACTTTGAAGAATAATGAATACATATAATCAGGCTAATATGTTCAATGAACCAATATAAAGGATGAAACATATATATATATTTCTTCTTTTTCCCATCTCAGTGAGGAGCATAAAGCCAGTAGAATAATTTCCCTAACATGTCATCATACCTTCATAACAATAATCCATATTAAATTTTCCTTAGACAGTTACTTTGAAAATTAATGGGATTAGTATTGAAACATCAGGAAGATACTGTCACCAATGGTACTAAAATAGTATAGCTTTCAGTTAGATGTCCTTGATATGCTTCAGTGAATATATTTCATTTTAATATCAGCTTTTAAATCAACCTCCAAGTACATCTCATGGTAATAAAGAAGGTTATAAATTAATTTGCATAATAAAACAATAATCTTGGTGTTCATTCAGAATTGCAGTGCATATTTTAATACCTTTATACCTGTTGATTTAAAGCTTACCATTTTTTATTCTTTCTAAACTGATCAGCTGCCTAAACTGATAGGAAAATTTAAGAGCACAGTGCTGTTTTGCCAAGATTTTAATAGACTGACTTATTTTACAAAGAAGTTATTGGTGACTTTAAGCTGGATATGGTGTTACGACTCTGAGAAGGCTTTTTAAAATTATATAGTTATGAGTGACAATTTGATGAATAGTGTATATATGACACCTTCTTCAAATAACTAAAGCTATTCAATAGAATTGAAAGTAATTTTTCTTATTTTTCCACACCTCCTTAATCTTACAAAAGATTCATAAAACTACCCATCTGAAAAACAAAACTTCAACCTGAAAGGCTTATTTATTTTGTGGCACCTCTTATCTGTAATATTTCTTACAATAAAGCTCATGAATTGCAAAATAAATTACTTTGTAAAGCAAATTTAACTTTTTATTTTTCAAATTTTTCAAATTTAACTTGACCTTTTCTTTGACAAATCTAAAATAACAGTCACCAAAAAATATACACTATCATAAAAGAGGCCTCTTCCTACAAACCCTTACTTTGATTATATCCTTTTTCCATTGCAATTATATGGTCACTATTACTGTTTTAAAGATGTATTATTCTCAATAGGCTCAAAAGAATGAAACTCCCTTCTTCTCCTTTTTAAAAGCAAAACTAGTTTGGCAGCTGTTTCAGAAGAAACAGAGTCCCAAAAACAGATGTTAAATTTCTGCACAGATATCCTCGCATAGCCTTGGGGGCACTGTACAAATTGATCTGTAAATCCAAAATACCTGGGTCCTTAAATGAAACCACTGACTTCTATTTGTTGAGGGTGTAACAACACAGATGAGGATATATGACTGCTCAATCACTGTTTCCATGTTAGACAGAGAGCTCTGCTTTCTTGTCTCAAATCAGAAACTAACATCTGCAGTGTAAAGTTTGAAGTTGAAAAGGAGAGACCCAGCATCTGTGGTTTGAAATAACTTGCCTGGCTTTATACCCAAGGGTAGGAGAAGCTTTCACAGAACTGGTGGAAGCAATGGTTTATTGTACCACTTTTCATAATCTGTCCCCCTAGTATATAAGCAAGGTCAGGTATAGCAGAACGAGGCATACATATATAATATACCATTAAGAATCAGGTTCCTAGGTCATGAACAGGTATTCATGACTGAAGACTCAAAGAGGGAATGTGGAAATGTTTTGGAAAAATTGATTTCCAACATCATGCTGATTAAATGGGAATTGGAAGCTAATATAAGGCTGAACGTCTCCTACAAACTTCATGCCTCCTTTTTTCCAATAAGCTGAAGTCTGAAGTCACAAATCAGAGGGCAATACAGAACAGGTTGATGACTAACAAGCAGCAAATTAGGACACATGTAGACTAAGCATGAAGAATAGAGAAAGTCTAAATCTTGTTTCATGGGAGAAGTATTAAAGAAGACAGACAGCTACTTACAACTTTTTGTAACACTATAAGCTAGTTCCAGCTTACACTTACTGCAGTTTTTATTAGAAGATGCTGAAGGTGTTGGCAGAAGATGAATTTCAGTAGTTAAGAGAGACAGAACACTCTAGGCATAATAAATAGCAATCTGTGAGATATTATCATTGTAAGAAATTATTACAGAGTCCTATTCTCTTTTCATCAAAACTGAATATTCCTTTGAGGTGATCTTTAATTGGCATTTGAATGACCAAAATGTTTTCTCTGGAAAAAATATATGCCTTCTAGGAAATGTTTATTCACGTGTAGATTCGTGTTGCACTGATTCCAGAGTAAAGACAACTTGAGAAGCATTACCTTCCTTATTTGCCTACACCTTCCTTCACCTCCGTTTCCCCTTTTTTTATTTTTATTTTATTTTTTTGAGAATAATACAAAATTGGACTTTTTCATTGATCATTCCTCCACACTCAGATCTTCATATGTGGAGATAGGGGTGAAAATTGAAACAAATTGGTGGGCATAGGAGAATACCAATTTCTTAAGTAGTACCACTCCTGAGGCCAACATAATTGAATAAAATATTTAACGGGGTCAATATATGCTATTCCTTATTTGCTAAGTAGAATAACAACTTAACTGCCTTAAAATAAATTTATTGAAATAAGCAATATTATAATAATTTATTTGTGGTACTCATTCAAATGTAGGATTTTCAAAATTCTGTTAGTCTGAATATGTGTCTGGTCTTCTGACCATTTTCACATTCTGTGAAATGTAATTGTAACTGTAATCTTTTGCATTAATCTTCTTAATTTTGTTCTTAGGTTCCATCTAGTTTGCATACTTTAAAAAACTGCAGGTAATCAATGAAGCAATGAATATGACCCTTAGTATTTGAAGTCATCTATTTACTATATTATGGTCTTAGAAGAAAGTAGTATTAAACATTGACTTTTTTTTTAAGGTTGACCTCTTTACCTTTGAAATGTGTTAGTGCAAACTGAAAGTATGCTGTGTACATATACATCTAGTCAATACATTTGATTAGACATCTAGTATATTTTTTTTCAGTTAAATATTGCAATCTTAATTTTTATAAGACTTAGATTTTCTGTAGAAACTTCCAAACTTTCCACAATTCACCAAACATGGAAATACTTTGTTGGTTAAAAAAAAAAACAAAAACAAAAACAAAACAAACAAACAAAAAAACAAGTTATTTTAATGTATAGTGGAGGACCTGTAACTGGATTGATTATATTCCTAATAAACGCATTATAGACAAGAATTTAAAACACCACTGCCCCTGCCAAAAGAATAATAGCTCATGGTAATGAGAACAGAGCGTGTATCTTACATGGAAAATTTTAAGGCACAGAAACTATACTCAGAACAGCATTCCCAGAGTTATTCTGAACTCAACACTTTCCTCTGTTGTTAAAGAATACAGCTCTATAGCTTGTTTTGTTTTGTTTTGTTTTGCTTTGTTTTTTCTTCTTCAGGCTAGTCACAACCTTGTTCACAGTAGGAGATGCATCAATCATTACATCTTGATCTATAAATAAAAATGAAAATGTTATCTCATGCACTTCAGACCCACATTTGTATAATAAGCACACTTCCCTTACCTCCTAACTATGAATGCTGTTTTATCCCTAGCCTCTCACATGAAATTGAGACATTATTATCAGGATGTCTCTCCCACAGGTTTTGCCACATAATTATACAGGTAGAGTACTCTGAGATAATAATTTTTTTCCTTGGCCACTGTTAAGATTAGGGCATATTAAATATTTAAAGTGGTGCATGCTACATACTTGTCAGCTCCCACACACACACAAAAAAAAAGGCAAATAAAAATATCTTACTTTCTGTTCAACCTCACTTAAAGAGCAATTTATAAAAAAAAAAAAAAAAAAAAGTGAATGGATATCAATGCAATTACAAACTAAAGGTAATCTATGCTTCAGTGCCTCTAATATTGTCTTAAGTTGTCCATTGCGTCTATTTCAAGATGACAGTAGGAGAATAAGGAAACCAAAATATTTTAATGGCCTTCATCTTTTTCATAACTTGTATCTTTGAAGACTGAAATAAAGGAAAAAGTAGTTTTTCAGTTTCTACCAACAGAAAACTTTACTATTTTTTCTGTTAGGAGATCTATCAAAGTTGCTCAGTTTCTGTGTTTAAAATACGTCTTTGTGCTATATATGTTTCAAGGAAGGAATATTTCTCATATGCACATCAAACAAGTATTTGGAAAGATACTTATGCAATTTTTTCAATAGTCACAATAGTGAAAAAATGGAATTTCATTGTAAGTTCACAGAAAAAAAATATTTTCTTGCTGCTTGGACAATAAAATGCTCACAAAGTTTCACAGCTTATTGTTAGAGTAGTGAGGAATAAAGCTTATCCTCAAGCACAAGGCCACAGTATAGAGAAGCAACAAGAAAAGAGGCAGCAGTCACTCCTAAACAGTGAGGGAGCAAGAGTATTTATTTACCCTTGGTATGTGAAAGAAGATTACACCTTAAATCATCTGATAAAATACTCACTCTGCTCTCTCTTTCAACAACCTTTTCCTCTCACCCTGCCTCTCTAAATTGTTGTCAGGACCCTACAGATTCCTGCCTTCTGCTCATCTGTGAAAGCTCAGCCTGCAAGAAAACAACCCGCTGCTGTTCTTCAAGCTTCCAGCTTTTCTGCTCTCTTCCATTCTTCACTGATCATGTTTTCCTAAGTGACACAGCATGCATGACTTTTAGATAAATAAAAAAGCAAGTAAAACAGCTCCTCTTCCAAAGACTTTTAAACATGGAAGAAAATATATAATGCATTTAGGCAAATACCAAAAAGGTTTGATAGCAATTTCACTTCTTTCTTTTCCCATTTCAGTCTCTCATTATGATGAGAATTTCATCTGCTTTTGTCTTTGCAGTACTTCACAAAGCCCTTGCCTTATCTTGAAAAAGTCAATATATGTTAAAAACCTTTTTCATGAATAGCTATAATAATTAAAAAATTACCCTCTATTCAATTGCATGTTTTTTGTGAAGCAAAGAACTGAGCACATGGCTTCAGTTTAATTAAATCTAAGTGCATATCACTTTTTAATTAGTTATAATTTGTAAAAATAAGACATCTCAGTAAGGAAGGAAGACTAATGAGTTTTCCTCTGAATCTTTGATAGTTCTTGTTAGAAAAGAATGAAAAGATTTACTCATGAAACTGGAGATGAAGAGAAATAACATTACAGGCTGGTAACTCTTGTAGTTCCTCATATTAAACATATAACACTTTCTTATTTGTCAAGGTACCAGAAGAGAAAGAAGGAGACCAATAGCTAGATTTAACATATCTTCAAAGCACTGATAAATCCATTTGTACATGTATTAATGATATCCCAGTATCAGAATGTGAGGAAGATAATAAAAGCTGTTTTAGCATTGCTATATAGAATACAGCTGCTTTATAGTTTTCTGTACCTAAGATATTTAATTATTGTAATTTTAAAGTGATTATGGTTTGTTTAATGTTTAAATATTTATTTAAAGATTGCAATGGTGATTGGGTTTAATGCACTCATATAACTTTGATCCCACAAAGGAATCTATTCCCGCACAGATTTTAGAATCTTTTCACTAGCTGTGCTATCTTAATCAGCTAGCTAAGGAGAGACTATAGAAGCACAGAATTTCAGCTTTAAATTACCATCCTGACATCAAATCTGACTTTGGCAGCTATGTAATTTTGTTATGTCATAATGGAATTCTAAGTAAAAATTACCTTCTGATAGGGATTGTTTGGAAATTAAACAATGCAAAAAATATAACACTTAGTAGAAGCCAATTGTGAAAGTATTAAGTTATAATAATTCAGAGTTAAACTTTGCCATAGATCTGTTCTTTTTGTCAAAAAGGCAACATAACACAGAAACATAGTAAAAACAGTATTGCCTTAGGTATGCCTTCTTTGGGCGTATTTGAAGAAAATATACGGTTCCTTCTCTTATAGCTCTCAATTTCTTTGCATTGCTATATCTATATCTGTCCTTTCTTCAGCTATGCAGCAAAAATGTATAGGTCATAAAGTAAGTGCAGCCCAAAGAGAATAGGTTCAACAGACTGTCTCCCAATGGGAACAATTATTTTAAAGAAAAGCTGTGGGAAACAGGAAGGATAGAAATTCCCCAGATGTACACAAGAACTTTGTTGCCATATGCAGTAGGACATTTCAAGGACTGACAACTGAGACACATTTTCTGTTGAACAGAATTAAATTAAACTAAACAAAGTTCTTGTCTAAAAAAAAAAAAAAATAATAACTCTTGCAATGCTCTCCTTTTTCATATAATGAGAAAAAAGAATAGAAGTGCAGAAAAGTCTGCTTCTGTGGTGGTTACATTTCTCATCAGGAAGAAATCCATACCACAAAAATCATAAATCAACAGTAACTTCAGCAACAGGCTGTGTTTCCCTGAAAATAAATGGCATATCTCAGTTTCCCTGACTGCTCTAGTTGGCTATAGATCAGTCAATGGCATAGCCCTTGAACTTGTCAACTGAGAAAGTCTAGACATAGGCTAACTAACTCCTTTCTTATAAGTTGCAGTTTCCTAGAAGCAGCCTTTCATGTTTTTCCCTTCCATACAACCAAAACATATGGCCAGTGCTTATCAGTCCTTGAAAAAAACAGGAGGAAAAGCAAAGGTTTAAGATTTCCTTACGTGACTTTTTTCCATTTATATAATACTTCCTTCTGAGAGCAAATATACAGTTGTATTTGCTCTCAGCTTTTACATAAACCACTAGTTACCAACTAGTAATAATCAGGAAAATCAAGTCAGTGGGAGAAATCTTCATTATGTATTTGACCCTACTCACCACTTCAAATGTATGTTAAAGCATGTTGTCAATGCTTCCATGTTTGCTTTTATTATTTTATTAGTGTTTTTCTATTTATTAGCAATTTTATATTTACATTGCATTTTGTAGGATTAACTAAACCTGAATTGTCCTCTATCCATCACTTGCTTATAGACCGATCATGATGATTTTTTTCTAAAGGCTACAGTTGTTATCTTCACCGGTAATCTACTTTATCACCTGATACTATGGTAATAAATATGGAGCTTATATGATAGCATATGTGGTCTCCAAGGAAGGCTTTTACTGGATTTACTGTAGTAATTAATTAATTAAACAAACAAAAAATAAAAAACTAAAACTTCTATTGCTTCAATGGTATTTAACTATTATCAAAGATGTTATTTTATCATTGCCTAGTTAGTATGAAAATGCAGGTCATGGAGTAATATTTGATTTTTTTTCAATATTTGGTTGAAAACTACAAAGAAACTATAGAGAATTACTTCTCTTTATGCATACAAACAAGACAGGGTACTATGTTGGGTTCTCAAAATAGATCTGACAGTTACTGTCTTATTACCTTGTTCATATTTTGATATTAGAGGCATTTTTCTTTGTAGGAAAGGAGTTTGCAAGTCTTAACATTTTTTCCATTTATGAATTGTACCACCCTGTTTCAGGAAACAGGTCACAAGCAGAGCTGTTGAAGACACTTCTGTGAAATTTGGTCTGGGAATTTGTGTGATGCAAGAACTGTCTTAGCATTTAAATCATTTTGTGTACTTAAGAAGGAAGCTATCAATGTAGAAAGTACCTCCTTCAGAGAGGAACACATAACCAACTTCCAGGTAAACTTGCAGAAAAGACAGTAGCACACCTAATTAAAGGGACAGTATAGACATTTACTCAAAAGCATTCAGATAGTTTTGTACCCTGATTTAAATAAGTATATCATCTAGTTCCCAAGCATTAGCACTTTTGCTTATAGGTTGTACTGGGTCTAGCTGGGATGGAGTTAACTTTCCCTGAAGCAGCCCATACAGTGCTGTGTTCTGCACTTGTAGCTGGAAGAGCACTGGTGTCACAGTAGTGTTTTGTCTACTGCTGAGCAATACTGGCACCGCATCAGGACTCCCTCCAACCTCCCCAGAGCCAGCAGGCTGGGGGTGGGCAAGAAGTGAGGAGGGAATATCAACAGGACAGCTGACCTAAACCAACCAAAGGGATATTCCATACCATATGATGTCACACTCAGCAATAAAAGGTGGAAAAAGGAAGGAGAGGGGAGGGGTGAGCTCTCGTGAAAACGTCTGTCCTCCTGAACAAAGGCTACGTGCATTGAGGCCCTGCTTCAGGGACATGGTCAAGCATCGCACGTTGGTGGGAAGTAGAGAGCAATTTTTTTCCTCTGTGCTTCCACACAGCCTTTTTTTTTTCCCTTTTTCCCTTTCGTTTTTCACTTTAATTAAATTATTTAATTAATAATAACTTTCCCTTAATAATTATTTTTCACTTATTTAAATTATCCTTATCTCAACCCGTGAGTTGTTTCTTTCCTTTTCTTCTTCCCCTCCTCTTCTGAGGAGGGGGAGTGAAAGAGAGGTTGTGGTGGAGTTCATCTGCCCAGCAAGATAAAACACCACATATGCAAGTGCTAATGATGACTAAGTATTAGTTATCATTACCCTAGTGACTGCTGTTAGCTGTGGAGAGACTGCAGACGTTTTAGATAGAGAGAAAATCTGTGAAATAAATGAAAGACAAACCAAAAGCTGACTTTATTTGGAAGAATTGGAGAATTCCTATTACCAAAATTGTAAAGACTGAAGACAGATATGTTTGAATGGTATGTCATAATAAAAATTAAGCAGATAATCAAAATAAATATAATAATAATAATTAAAAAAAAAAGATTTATTGCCTAGCAGATTTTTATCAACAATTTATTTTGTTGAAAGGCCTTATACTATGGAAAATTATTTGACTGTGTTAAATATTGACTAAGGAGGTACACAGTAACTGAAATGGATTGTGAATTATTGTGTCATTAGGGTTTGTGTATAACCAGACCAAGGATTAATCACTGATTTCAAAAACATTGTGAAGACAGAACTCAAGGGGGCTATTTTGCTCAAGCTTTAGATGAGGTCAGGAAAGAAGTTAGTGTAGAAGATTTACATGTCTGACTACAGATTCTCAAAAATAGGAAGTCTTTCTGTGGCTGCTTAGCTCCTGATTGAACTCTCTCCTATGTGTCTTATATGGTAGCCCAATATCCCCGCTATCAAGCAAAATATGGAAGCTGTATGGTATTTGACAACACACACACACACAAAAAAATGACCAACATGGAAAAAAGAAATCATTGTATAAATATTGTTTAAAAATAAACAGTGCACAAGTGTGAAATGCAATTTTAATTTATTGCAGCAGCACAAATTGCTTGGCTTATTCAAATATATCAAAACAGCTTGACCTTTACAGGTCAGTGGTTCATTTTTCAAAGCAGCTGAACAACATGCAGTAAGTATATTTGAAATAATGTTGCAACATAGCCATAGTGTATGAAATAAATATGCTTCTGGGCCATTATGTGACAGAAAGCAGCCTTTACATTGTTACTATACCATGTTTTATGAGTACAAATTTCCATGAGATATTTTTTTTTGTTTGTTTGTTTTTGTGTTCAAGAGAGAAAATTGGAAGCTAACATATGTAAAAAAGCTTTGTGAGATTATGAATAGGAGAGCAATTGTCCTCTTGTAAATTGTGTTTACAGATTGAAACTGTGATCCTTCAGACTGCCCAATTAGCACCTGAAATAGAAGTTACCATATTTATTTAATGAATTCATCTTTACTTTTTGTCCAAGAAGCCAGATGAGTCAGAAGAGTCAAATTTAAGCCAACAAATAAAACAAGAAGAATGAATTTATCTAAAATCTGTATCTCTGAGGGGCATTGGAAGGAGACAGAGATATTAGTTAGAGACTTGAGCTTTCTGTAATGATACATGAGGGCAGTGAACCACAAACCCAACAAAAATACAATGCTAATATATGGTGAATTATGTTGTATTAAAAATTCTGCACACAACAACAAAGAAAAAAAAAGGCTTAAAAAAATGCACTTCAGAACAAACAAATGTTTTATAAAATCAGGAAAAAAAAAAAAAAGCCTATTTGTGCTAAGCTTGGAGCTTTAAGTTACAGCTATATTAAACCAAGATCACAAAAACAACTTTAATTGTGCTCTCATAGACTCACCAGCTTTGAAGCCACTCTTTTTTTCTACACTATTTTAGTTTTGTAAAAATGGTGAAGGAGTTTTCTATTGCTTTCAAGAACTCTGTAACCCTGACCTGATTGTTTCAAACCTGCATATGCAGTTACTGTGTCATTATACTGTTTCAATACTGCAAACTTCTTTTTATCACATTCATAGAAAGTTTATGATTTTAGCATATTTAGTTGATCTTGAACAAAGCAAAATGAAAAACAGAAACTAAACCATAAATATTATACAGTGATTTTAGTGCAGTGCTGTCTTTATATTATTGAGTTGATTTGTCTAAACAGTCCAAGTACAAATAATATTAACTATTTATGGCATATAACAATAAAAAATATGGTCTGTAAAATTTCCCCCTACTTATACAACTGTAACTGTGGGCATAACAGAAGAGAATAGGTGCAAACATTCAAAACAATAGTAACAAGAGTACCAGACTGTTCCTTCCTACAAACAGAATTCCAAGTGGTCGGGAAAAGAAATAAAAAATATATAAAAGAAAAATAAATGAAAAAAATAGTTGTTATACAAAAACTTATTCTGGATCTCTCTTTCTTCTTCTAAAATTCAAGAGAGGGACAATGATAGTCACCACCACCACCAATAAAGTACCTGTTTTATTACCTGATGTGCCAAAAAGGGATGTGATGTTCTAACACACCTTCCTCTTCTATCTTCCCCCAGAATGTAGGTATAAAGTATGGCTTAGGGGCCTTTCTGTATGCTGGTCATTTCCCTAAGATGAGAAAAATACTCTCTCTGGCAAAATAGCCTAGTAAATATATTCATCTTCTCCCTAGGAAGGTAATCATTCAGTAGAGTATCTATTTATTGGAATGACAGTCAGAACATACCTCACAAAGTAATACTTACAGACATTATGATATTTATAGATTAGTCAACAAGGCTACATTAGTTATGGTTTGGTTTCAAGAGCTTCCTTCCTCCTATAAATTAGCAAGCTGGTAGACCAATAAAGTTTTGTTTTGTCAGGAATTTTGCTGTGGGGTCACTTATCATAAAGTTGCTGGAGTTCATCTATCTCAGCAAAACTGTCAGATACTGAGCTTCATTTCTTTGTAGTTCAGCTCACTAATGAACACTCATAAAGGGAAATCAGAACTTCTGGTAACTTCTGTCAGTTGTCATTGCAAGACTAGTGAAAACAGTTACCTCTTGCATACTGACATTGTCTTTCTCACCGTTTTTCCAGGTTATTGTAGGGATCGAGCTGAAAATATTTCTCATATAGGATTTCAGGAGGCCGATGAGAAAAAATGAGTTACAATCAAATTAATACTCTGACTTGAAAACTAAAGAGGTCTGGTTGATTCAATAAATATCAACTTTTATCTGAAGCCAACTTTTCATGTCTCTTGTTCTAAGGAGCTAGGCTACTATTGACATGATATGCATTTAATTGCAACACTAAAACTGTCTGGCACAATTAATGAATGAGCTTTTTGGATTTGAGGATCACATTTTTCAGTCTTTAAAACCAAAACAAAAATATTAATGTTAACAAATTATGTCTCATTCTCTTTAGAGAAAGCTGTGTTTGTGAACGTATTTAGCAGTTTTTATAAAACCATATGTGACCTTAGCAGTGCTCAGCCTCATACAAATATTATATTCATTTGAAACTAAGGAGTTGGTTTTTTTGTTCTTGTTGTTTGTTTGTTTCTTTCTTTCTTTATGTCAGCTGCCTAATGTCCTGAACTTTAAAATGAGGTTTTAACTTGATTTGGCTTTGGTTCTATGATGTTTCAGAGCTCATTCTGTCACAAGTAAAGGATAATCAACTTAATATTCAACATCTGTTTTCTGTGTTTGCTTTTATTGATCATCATTCTAGTAAACTACTCTGTATATACAAAATTTATTTAAGGGACAATGCACTGCTTTTCTATACAGTGAGCTGCAAGACAATTTCATTTGGTCCCCGAGCTTTAATGTATGACAGCATGCTGTCCTAGTTTAAGACATGCCTAAAATGAATTTCAAGTGTCATTGACATGTCAGCTTTTCTTTACTCCCTTCATAAAAGCTTTGCAGCAGAAACAGTATGAATGATTTTGTACTCTTAATAAATGCAGAGCACTAACCTTAATCGAGATTTTTATGTTAGGGAAGATGTATAATTTAGACTATCCATTGTTTTAATATCATTAATTAAATTAACTTCAGATCTATGAGAGCACAAACAATTGTCATATAGCTTACAAGGTATAATACACATTGATAGCATTTCCAAATAAATAAACAAATAAATAAACATACACATATATCTCCGTCAATGACCAACACCGCTGCAGCTATTAATAAAATTTCACAAATCATATTTCATATGTTGCATTCTAATTTTCCACATAAGGAGACAGAAAAAGGTTAAGCAAAATTTTAAGTAAAAGGGCAGTCTGTGACTGGACAAAAGAGAAATGATCTAAATAATAGGGAAATCCAAATAAAAGTTCTCTCTTTAGGGATCAAAAAGAAGGGCAGCCAAAAAATATATATATTAAAGGGACAGATCCATTTTCTGAAAATCATAAAGGAAGTAGCCATAAAGCCTTCCTTCTACATCATCTTTGTCTCATGCGTACAGATTGTCTTTTACTACCACAAATATTTGCTTTTTGGTTCTCCACTTGCCAAGGCTAAGTTATAAACATATCACTGCATTTATATATATAAATTACATTTATATTTTAATATTAAATTATAATTATATATTATATATATAAATTATAAACATATCACTGCATTTTAAATAAACAGAAAGGTTATTATTCAAAGTGAACTATATATTTTTTAAACAATCGGTTAAAAAAAAACGAAGTCTGCAGAGGTAGACTTTAGTGATGTGTCCTAACTAGAATAATTTCAGTAGCAGGATGAATGTTATTGGACCATGTACTTCATGAGTACATATTGAGCCCATGTACTTCTTTCACACCGTATTTCAGTTCTAGAGTGGAGAGCTTTCAGAATCAGTAAATTATTGCTAACGCCCTATAAGAGTCCCAGTCTTTCCTCATGCATTCCTCAGTTCTTTGTCTTTCCTTTCACTGATGATGAACAAATTATCAGGGGAGATCTCAACCTGCAAACTCATTATCTCTTCTCTAATTACACACACACACACACACAAAGAACTACCAGGCATTTGTTCTCACTTATGTAAAATTTCTGTATAAGATCCTGAAAAAGGTGACCTAGCAAACATACAACAGAACAGACAAAATAATTTCCTATGAGTAGAAAAAACAGGATACCCGTCTAACAAGACTGACACGACTTGTGTGCTTTTAAAGCATTAGAGAAAGTTTGAGTAGGTAGCATTACACAAAGACAACCATCTGAATTCCCCTACCCTCTTCCAAGGCAAAACTAACAAACGAAAAAGAACCATCTAATCTTTAGCAACAAGTTCGAAACAAGTTTAAAATTCAGATTTTTGAACCACAGACTCAAATGCAGACTATTGCCCAACTATCACTAAAATTAATTGCTAATGGAAAAAGTGAAAGATGTTACCAAAAACAGATTTGTGAAGAATTCAAACCACAAACTTGGGGGTCAGATTTCAGTATCAATCAATTAGTTGAAAATACATTAAACAAAGAAATGAACAGGATCAAACAAATAGACATACAGCTATATGATCTAATGTAGAAGTGCCTATATTGTATTTTAAAGGATAATTCCCCACCAACATAATAACAATGTTTGACAAAACTAGTCACTCGCATAGCTAATGGTAGCTGCAAGTGTCTTTGTACTTTTAAATATTTTTTTCATAAGCTTTCCAATTAGTGAGTCCTAAAATAACTTGAGCTGTCCTAGGAAGGTTCTTTCATGGCCTGAAAACTAAATAAGAAGTAAGAAACAAATAATATGCATTTATGTTTGCTGTATAATTGTCTACAGACCAATATAGCCAAACAGATCTATGCTGAGCTCTATGGCTTCCAAAACAAATGATCTGGAAAAAAAAATAAATTACTAGTGATATAACTGCTATAGATATAACTGCTATGACTTCTGCAGAGAGTTAAAATATCTCTGATGTCAAGACACTAAAGACTGAATAAACTATCCTGAAGTTAAAATCACAGGAAATTGTAACAGGAAAATGCATCTGGGACCCTGGTGATTGGCTGTCAAGTACCTTTTAAATATTCAGTCATCAGGATATCTGCAATTTAAATATCTTGCTTGAATTAATAACTGTTGTCAAACACACAAAGAAACAAACAAAAAACCAAACCAAACCAAAAAACACATTAACATGCCTAAGGGATTAATTCCCAACTTTCTTAATTTATCTATTAAGGCAGTGTTCAACATATGCTGTGTGATCCCAGATGAATATATTTCCATATTTTATGTGATGGTAGTTTAAGTTACCTGAGATCTTGAAAAAATATAATTTAAAGGCATACTTCAAAAACAGAGAAATGGAAATTTTGTAAATGATATGCATTCATACAGTGGTCTGCAGATGTACTAAATGATAACCTTGCTCAATCGAGCTCAGACAACAAACTTTCACTTGACTGATATTTCCACTAAATATTCTCATAGAGAAGCCGATGAATTGTAGGTTGCATGACCAGTGAGGTATATTGAAAACTAGCTGAACAGCTAGGCCCAAAGGCTGTTGATCTTTCAGAAGCCAATAACTAGCAATGTATCCCAGGGAATAATACTGGGTTCAGTTCTGTTTAACATCTTCATTCATGATCTGGGTGATGGAGTAGTGTGTACCCTCAGCAAGGTTGCAAATTATATGAAAGTGGTAGAAGTGGCTGATACATTTTGTTCAAGGGGACCTTGATGGGCTGAAGAGCTGAGCTGACAAAAATCATGAAGTTCAAGAAGGTGCAGTGCAGTCTTTCATCTGGGGAAGAAAAAACTCAGGCACCAGTACACACTGGGAACAACCTAGCTGGAAAGCAGCTTGGCAGAAAAAGACCTGGGGTTTTTATGCAGATGACAGAGCACTGGAACAGGTTTCCCAGAGAGGCTGCAGATTTTGAAGATCTTGGAGATCTTCAAAAGTCTAGAGATTCTAGAGATCCTAGAGATCTTCAAAAGTCATCTGGATATTGTCCTGGACCACCTGCTCTAGGTATCCCTGGTTGAGCAGGACATTTGGACCAGATGACCTCCAGAGTTCCCTTCCAAATATAACCATGCTATGATTCTGTGAAAAAGAACAACATACTTCCAACCCAAACCATTCTATGACTCATATATAGAATCATAGAATGGTTTGCACTAGTTAGCTCTTGTTTTCTGGATTGACCCAGTGACTGAAGAAGCCACAAATGAGGCATTATAACAGAGATTACAATGCCATGAACACCTCACCAGAAAAACAGGAGGGTTTGATTTTACTGCCTTTGATCAATGTAGGAACCAAACTATTTTCAATTTTTATCTTTGTCTTTTTATTTGTTTTAAGTTAAATCTGTGTCTTTAAGTAGATAGTTTATTTCCAGATCAATTTCTACAGCTTTTAAGTACTTCTGTTAAACTGGATTTTTTAATTAGTTGAGAAAATAGATTTAAACAATTAAAATATTCCTCCTAGCTTCATGTTTGAATTTCTGCTGCTTTTTTTTTTTAATATGTTTATTGAAAATTTCAAGAAAACACCCATTCAAAGCTCTGAGTATAAAATTTGTACTCCTGTATCTTCTCCGTTAAGCTGCATATTATTTTATTGTTGTAAGCTGTCACTTCATGTATGTAAACTGTAAGACCTATCACAGAATCATAGAATGGCTTGGGTTAGAAGATATCTCATAGATCATCTATTTCCAACCCCCCTGCTGTAGGAAGGGATGCCACCCACTAGATCAGGTTGCTCAGGGCCTCATCTAACCTGTTCTTGAACACCTCCAGGGATGGAGCATCCACAACCTCTCTGGGCAACACCTTCCAGTGCCTCACCACCCTCTGAGTGAAGAATTTCCTCCTAACCTCTAATCTCAACCTCCCCTCTTTTAGTTTAAAACCATTCCCCCTCATCCTGACATTTTCCAATTGAGCAAAGAGTTGCTCCCCATCTCTTTTATAAGCTCTCTTCAAGTACTGAAAGGTTGCAATGAGGTCACCATGGAGCCTTCTCTTCTGTAGGATGAACAGCTCCAGCTCTCTTAGCCTTTCTACGTAGAGGTGTTCCAACACCTTGATCATCTTTGTGGCCCTCCTCTGGACCCATTGTAACAGATCCACATCCTTCTTGTGCTGGGGGCTCCAGACCTGGATGCAGTACTCCAAGTGGGACCTCACAAGGGCAGAGTAGAGGGGGACAATTACCTCCCTCAACCTGCTGGACAGTCCTCTTTTAGTGCAGCCCAGGACACATTTGGCCTTCTGGGCTGCAAGTGCACACTGCCAACTCATGTTGACCTTTTGATCCATCAGAACCCCCAAGTCCTTCTCTGCAGGGCTGCTCTCAATGAGTTCTTCATCCAGTCTGTACTCATGTCTGGGATTGCTCCAGCGCAGGTGCAGCACCTTGCATTTGGACTTGTTGAACTTCATTAGGTTCACGTGGGCCCACTTCTCAAGCTTGTCCAGGTCCCTTTGGATGACATCTCTTCCTTCTATAGTACCAACCACACCACTCAGCTTGGTGTCATCTACAGATTTGCTGAGGGCACACTCTATCCCACTGTCTAGGTCACTGCTAAAGATATTAAGCAGTACTGCTCCCAGGACAGACCCCTGAGGTACACCACTCGTCACCGGTGTCCGCTTGGACATAGAACCATTGACCAACACTCTCTGGGTGTGACTTTCAAGCCAATTCCTTATCCACTGAAGGGTCCACCGATTAAATCCATCCTCTCCAATCTGGAGACCAGGATGTCATGTGGGACTGTGTCAAAGGCCTTGCAGAAGTCCTGGTAAATGACATCAGTTGGTCTTCCTCTGTCAACTGTTGCAGCCACTCCATTGTAGAAAGCCACCAGATTGGTCAGGCATGATTTACCCTCGGTGAAGCCATGCTGACTGTCTTGGATCACCTTTTTGTCTTGCATGTGCCTCAACATTGCTTCCAGGAGGATCTTTTCCATGATCTTGCCAGGCACAGAGGTGAGGCTCACAGGTTTGTTATTCTCCGGGTCCTCCTTTCTACCCTGTTTAAAAATGATGTTTCCCTCTTTCCAGTCACAAGGGACTTCACCTGACTGCCAGGACTTTTCGAATATGATGGAGAGCGTCTTGGCAACTGTGTCAGCCAGTTCCCTCAAGACCCTGGGATGCATGTCTTCAGGTCCCGTAGACTTGTATCTGTTTAATTTCATCAGGTGGTCTCGAACGTGCTCTTCACTTACAGTGGGTGGGACTTTGCTCCCCCAGCTTCCATCTACGGGTTCAGGGAAATGGAAGACTTGGCTAGTCTGACTGTCAGTGAAGACATAGGCAAAGAAGTTGTTGAGTGTCTCAGCTTTCTCCATGTCTGTTGTTATCAGTTCACCCTTCTCATCCATAGAATGGGGACACTCTCTTTGGCCTTTTCTGAGCAATGTATCTATAGACTCCCTTCCTGTTATTCTTTGCATCCCTTGCCAAGCTCAGTTCCATCTGTGCTTTGGTTTTCCTTATCCCATCCCTGAACATCTGGACTGTATCCCTGTACTCTTCCCAGGCCATGTGTCCCTGCTTCCACTGCCTGTGCATTTCCTTCTTGCACCTCAGTTTGATCAGCAGGTCCTTGCACAGACATCCCAGTTGTCTGCACTCCCTGCCTGTTTTTTTACAAAAGGGGATGGAGAATTCTTGCACTCTAAGGAAAACATCCTTAAAGAGCTGCCAGCTCTGCTCAGCTCCTTTGTCCCTAAGGACAGTTTCTTAGCTTAAAAATTTTAGCTTAGCTTATTATATTACAGGCATTTGTCCAAGTTCTGTTCTGTTGAACCTTGTTCTTCATACCCTTATCTTTATTATGACATCCTTCAGTAGTGATTGATGTCTATCACATACCATGCTGTTATATAGTTGAAAAAAAGAATAACCATATATTTTCATTCCATATGATTTTCTATTATTATTTTATTTACTTAACCTTAAATGAAATCAAGGATACTAAAAGGCTGATACAAACTGATTCCACTACTGATACAAGCAGATTTCAGTAGAGCTATGTTGATTTTCCTGATTCACAATTGGGCCAATAGATTTATCTTATTCTTTGTCTTAAGATAACATTGCACTTTCAGACTGTTGTGCAATAAGACGTCTACTTCCCTCTAAACTGTCTCCCCCAAAAAATTAGAAAGTAAAAAGCAAAATAGTTCATTGCCACATGTACCTCAGCTTTGTGTGGGCTTCAAAAATGTGGGTGATGATCAAACTTCAGTTTTAGAATCATAGAATTGTTAAAGCTGGAACAGACCTCTGAAAGTCATCTGGTCCAATCCTTCTATTCAAGCAGGGACACCTAGACCAGGTTGCCCAGGACCATTTCCAGAGCTTTTGAATACCTCCTGCCAGACTCAACAACATCTCTGAGCAATCTGTTCCAGTGTTTGTTCACCCTTACTGTAAAGAAGTGTTTAATGAAGGGAACCTCTTGTGTTCCAGGTATGAGTTTTTCACAAATGTCTTGGATGTAGGACTAGAAGGTGTTTTGAGTAAGTTTGCAGATGATACTAAATTGGGAAGAGTTATCGACTCCCTCGAGGGTGGAGAGGCCTTGCAGAGAGATCTTGAAAATTAGAGGCTGGGCAATCACCAACCGTATGAAGTTTAACAAGATCAAGTGTCAGATTCTACACCTGGGAAGGGGAAGCCCTGGATATACATACAGACTGGGGGACAAGAGGCTGTAGAACAGCTCTGTAGAAAGGGAACTTGGGGTTTTGGTAGACAGCATATTGGTTATGAGCCTTCAGTGTGCCCTGGCAGTCAAGAGGGCCAACCATATCCTGGGGTACATCAAGCACAGCGTTGCCAGCCAGTCGAAGGAAGTGATTGTCCCCCTCTATTTTGCTCTGGTGTGGCCTTACCTCAAGTACTGTGTGCAGTTTTGGGCACCATAGCATAAAAATGACATAAAACTTTTAGAGTGTCCAAAGGAGGATTACAATGATGGTTTAGAGTCTAAAGGGGAAGACATATGAGGAGTTGTTAAAGTCACTTGGTTTGTTCAGCCTAGAGAAGAGGACACTCATGGTGGCCTACAGCTTCCTCATGAAGGGGGGCAGGGGAGCAGGCGCTGAGCTCTGCTTTCTGGTGACCAGCCATAGAAACTAAGGGAATGGCAAGAAGCTGTGACAGGGGTGGTTGGATATTAGGAAAAGGTTCTTCACTGAGAGCATGGTTGGGCACTGGAACAGGAATGCAAAAAGCTTTTGGACAATGCTTTCAGACATATTGTCTGATTTGCGGTGGTCCTGTGCAGACCAATGATTTGGACTCGATGATCCTTGCGGGTCCTTTCCAATTCCAGATATTCTATGATTCTATGATTCCACCACAACATCCAGATCATGAATGAAGATGTTAAACACAACTGTACCCAGTATTGATCCCTGGGGTACTCCACTCTTTACAGGCCTTCAACTATGGTTTACAGCACTGACTTCTACCCTCTGAATCTGGCCATTCAGCCATTTTTCAATCAACCTCACTACGTACTCATGCAGCCCATACTTACTGTAGTCCAGGAAAATGATATTCACTGCTCTCCATTTATCCATCAAGCTGGTGATTTCATGACAGATGCTTATCAGGCTGGTAAGGCATAACATACCCTTGATGAATCTATACTGACTCCTCCTGATGATTTTTTTCTCTTTCTTATGCCTGGAAATGTTTTCCAGGATTAGCTGTTCCGCCAGCTTCCTTGGGCTTGAAGTGAGGCTGACCAGCCTGTAGTTCCCCTCCTTCTTGCACTTTTTTGAAAACAGGAGTGACATTTGTTTTTCTCCAGTCTTCGGGCACTTTTCCCAGTTGCCACAGTTGAGTAAAGATTATAGAGAGTGGCCTCTCAATCACATCAAATATTCCAAACTGGACATTCATATTTCAGAATCTCTTTCTCATATGAACTAGTCCTTCTGCTCTGATAGTCATGAATCTCTTAATCTCCATTTTAAATAACTGCAAGATGGCTCATATATATTTATTTTTATGCCATTGTTGTCCATTAGCTTAAACATCCATTCTTACTTTCTGCAGTTTAGCTTTCATAAACATTTATAAAGAATAATCATGGATGTTTTCTGCCTTTGTTTTAACATACTGATCAGCTCAACTTTTTTTAGTCTGTTGCACATTTTATGATGGATTCTTCCTTACTCTGAGCATCCTACCAGAACTTTTTGACATGATTCTAGGTCAAAATAGGCTTACTTGAAAATAATTTTTTACTGTTTTTTCCTGTGTACATTAGCTATTTTTATGATTACTTCATTTTATTAGATCAGATTTATGATGTCATCAATCAGTTTATCCATATATTTCCTCTCCTTAAAGTTTCCCTAGACTTGTATAGCTTTTCCTCTTCTCCTTAATATTAATCTTTAAGGTAATCTATTCAAGTTAAATTCTTTTATTTCATACTAACAGTACATTCCAGTTTAGTATCAGTGGTATTTATTAATAACTATATTTTTACTTTGTAGAGTCTCACTGGTCTCAAAATAGTATGTACAAGCCCAAGACAAATACTTGAAGATTTCCCTTACTAGTTTCCCACGTATTATTCTCATATTGCTAGGGGAATTCTCATTTCATAGATCCCTACCCACATGTATCTACATCTTCCACATCTTTTCTGGGCCTACAGATAGCTTCTTATATTGTGGTATATTAAAGCCACTACTTCATTCCATATCTGAAAGGAGCCAGCCTTGTTTGTCTAAAAACAATGAATTATCTTGTCAAAGATATATAACAGATTAGTCCAGTACAATTATTTTTCAGCAAGCCATAATGCATTTTAGTTCAGCTTCTATTAACTTTGTCATTTTAATTATTCTCACACAGAGTTTTTTGTTGTTGTTTGTTGTTTTTCTCTCTAGGTGTCTTTATACAAATAAGTTCAGACTAATAACTCTGTATCTACCTTACTCTTTGCATATATTTTTATTTTCCAATCTGATGTTATTACTCCTGATTTGATAAAAGGAAGAAAGGAAAGAAGGAAGGAAGGAAGGAAGGAAGGAAGGAAGGAAGGAAGGAAGGAAGGAAGGAAGGAAGGAAGGAAGGAAGGAAGGAAGGAAGGAAAGAAAGAAAGAAAGAAAGAAAGAAAGAAAGAAAGAAAGAAAGAAAGAAAGGAAGAAAGAAAGAAAGAAAGAAAGAAAGAAAGAAAGAAAGAAAAAGAAAGAAAGAAAGAAAGAAAGAAAGAAAGAAAGAAAGAAAGAAAGAAAGAAAAAGAAAGAAAGAAAGAAAGAAAGAAAGAAAGAAAGAAAGAAAGAAAGAAAGAAAGAAAAAGAAAGAAGGAAAGAGCCTGTTTTTTCACGTCAGTTCATGCAGACTTAGGAAATCAATGATTGAGTCTCTGTATTTTCCATGGACTCAAAGCCATGCATTTCAATTGCACTAGTTACTTTTTCAGGCTTTTCTTCCCATTAGCCATATTTAATAGTCAGTGTCTGTTCGTGCTAGATATTGGTAGTAATAATTTCTGTAGATTTCTGTCTAGTTTACTCTTACAGATTAGCAGTTTTTCCTACCTGTATTTATAAAATTTAAATACATTCCCTTGCCTCTTTCAGTCTTTGGCTAGATATAAATCAGCATGTCATTGAGGAGGAATTATTTTATCCCAAATCCATCTGTTAACTGTAAATGGATTTTCTAAATCAAATGTATGTTTAAGACTAGAACTTACCTCCCATGTCTAGGAAACAGTTATTTTTCTTAGTCCAATGACTAGAAAAAGCCTAGAAAGGTCTAAAATATCTCTATATATCAACTAGAATGCTTATGAAAATACTTCTAGTAAACCATACAACAGTATTCTGTCTCCAGGATAGATGTATGAGCTCAGACTGCATGTAGTAAATTCCACAGGACTGGAATTACATTAATTTTACATTGAGCTCAGTAAATGAAAATGTACTTCTGTAGCCTGAACCTAATGCCATGGATTTATTTTAGAACATAAATAAAGTTCAGTTTTGACAGACATAATTAAATAGGAAGATATTTTTGTTTATCTGTCATACTTGAAAGAAAACCAAACAAATCAAGCCAGAACAAATAGATTTGTATGTGAGCACAAACACTCAGTTATGGAATTGCTTCAGCCTTCATGTCATTTGGTCAAGGTTCTTTTTTTCCCTCAAGCAGCAAAGTAGTCTGCTGGCAGCTAATGAGGTGAAAATAAACAAGGATAATTATAAATTGTATAATTAACATATTTTTCCACTATAAATATTGATTTGTTTAAAATGAATTTTATGTTTTTGATAAGTTTCCAAATTTAAAAGCGGGAGAGAAAGGAATATTTTTAATGACAAATGATTCCATAGGATATCATTTAATGCTTATTTTCTATTTGTTACTTCTGAAATGTTGAATTTCAACCAACACATAAATATCTCACCATAGAGATAACAATTTACACTTAGTAACATATTAAAACTAAATATTTATTTTGAATAATTAAGTAATTACCATTATGATTTTAAGGTATTTTAACCTTTTCCTCAATGGGAAAAAAACGTAATTGAAACTGCCAAGTTATAATATAAACCTCCAATACAGTCCAATATCAGCTGTGATTTTCAGTAGTTCCTCAATACTATATTGAAACATATTCCCAGGTGGGATTTACCATATTAAGGATTACTTTATATCCATGGAGATTTAAACAGATCTAAGGATCTAAGACTTGAATCACTCTCTAAAGATACCACCTCTTTCTTTCAGTTGACAGTAAACAGAGAGACTAGCACATGTAGAATATTACTTTTGCTTCCTTCAGGATAGTGAACTGAATCTTGGAAAAAGGGAAATGACCTTTATCACCTTGAGCAGGTGGGGTATAACCTTAACTCAGTGCAAATCATACAATTTTGAAATTTCCTAGAATTAAAAATTTGTACAACTGAAGACCTAGCATTTTTCTACAAAAATACTTCTCAGAGTGCAGGTGCAAAGTTTTAATTAATTCCATAGGTAATTTCTTCTTTTCTCTGATCGACTTTAGAAGCTTCTTGAATGTTCTGCTCTCATTGCCCACCTGCAGAACTGCCATTGACAGAAACTTGAATACTGCATAGGGAATTAGTATAGGAAGTGATGTTGTGGATGGGAATAAAGAACTATCCTGCAGATACAGTGGGCTCACTTCTGTTTCTGCAGAGGCTGAGACAAACTGGGAGGAAAAGAAAAAGTGGGGGTGGGACTGAGTGCATTTCTTCTGTAATTCTGATTTTTGGTAATGTCACTGCAATGACTTCCGCAGGGCCCTACAGATAAAAAAGGCAAAAACTAGGACCATTGTTACTTTATAGAGAGGGATCTTCAGGGAGAGAGGGTATCTGTTCTTAAGCCAGCCAATGCCTTTTGAAAGTCATAGTGGTTGTGGGCATAGCATTTTCATTACTTCTGACACAAGAGCAAAAAACATCCAAAATAGGTCCGACACAACTGCTTTTGGTTTATTGTAATGATTTTAATCAGTTAGGCTGAGTAATTTCTTAAAGCTGTTTGTTTCTGTTTGCACCCTGCAGGACTGGGGTGCTGTGCATTACTACATGGGTGCAAGAGGTGTTGGGAACACTCCCTCATCACAGAGCGCCAGTGATGTACAGGCCCTTGACTATAGTACATCTCTTTGAGATGAATAGCTTTACTTTATCCTCCACTCCCCAAGCAAGCAGCCAAACAAATAATAACTGCCTTGTATTTTCCTCTCCTCCCTCTTTGAACCCTGCCCCAAGATCCATCTGCACTGGAATTGCTATAATGTAACAAAACACATGAAAATTATTTTGTCAAGGAATGCACTTAAACCCAAGTATGAAGAGACTAAACTATTTAATTTAAGAGGTACATGCCCTGTTTCAGAGATGAGATTTGCAGAGCCAACTATATTTCACCACTGCAGAAAGAAAGAACTGGAGATTGAATGGAAATAGTGCTAAAATAACTTCAGTAGAGAAACATAGCTTTAGACTAATATACCAGTCACAAACTACCAGTTTAATCAGAAAATGCAGACTCCCAGAGATTAGTCTGCAGAGAAATTCTGTAGCTCTCACATTTGATTTCAGGTCAGAGCTAATGTTAATTTTCCAGATATCTAAATACTGCCACATTAAATCATTTTCTTTAAAAAGATATGAGAAAAGTCAGTACATGCTTTACAGAAGCATTGCATTTATCATATATGTTTCTATGAAGAAACCCACCCTATACTTCAGGCTGAGTTCACCTATACTTGTAAGAACTTAAATAATGATCTGAATAAAAAGGAATATTTCTCTGACATGGTAAACATGCTAACATGCTATCCAAAATAGCAATGGGAAAGTATAGAACTTCAACTTTCTCAGATTTTAAAACTATTTTTTTCTACTAAATTCCTATCAAAAATGTGCTAGAACTGACCCTAGTGCCATTTTTATCACTAAATATTGACGTTTATATGTAAAGCTAATATACTAAAAGCTTTTGACAAAGTACATTCTCTTTGCTCTCAGAAGTAACAGATAGAGACTTCAATTAAATCAAAAGTATACCCTATATATTCTCAGAACTAAAAACAAAAAAGGTTTAACCGATTCCAAACTTATATCCTTTGTTCTTTCCTCTATTCCAAATTTATATCCTTTGTTCTTTCCTCTCTTCCAAATTTATATCCTTTGTTCTCCCTAATGATATTTAAAATGTTTTCCCTCCATGTATTTCTGCATAGGCATACATCTAAGGTTCACAGTATGATTATTTCTGGGTATGCAGTAAGAAAAAATAAACAAAACAGAAGAAAACAACACCAAATACAACATGAATAAAATCTGGCACTGTATGCAGCTGAAATGGTTCTGTTAGCTGTAGCTGAAAAGAGAGCTGGGTGATTACTTGTCATGTTTAATATATGATGAAATTAATAGGGTTTATATCAACAAAGCACCTAGCGATAAAAAACTACAAGCAAGAAAATGTATATTTTCCCATTTTTAAACTTTCTTCTACAACATCCAATGTGGACCTACTAATAATTTATTTGATAATTATATATGTATGCATTTACCAACATTTACCAACATATATATTCTACTTTCAATCCATGTTATTCCAGTAGTAATACCTTTAAGGCATCTACGAGATCTTTTTTTTTTTTCTCAAAGATCTTGTAGATGCCTTAAAAATACCACATATTTTCAAAATGAACTCTGACAGAAGGTTCTCCTATCCCCTGTTATTATTGCATACCGTATTGCTGATCATCAAGAGAAGATCAAGTGAAGATGAATAATGTGTTCTCTTCTAGTAATAACTACTTCCCAGAATCAGGTGAATTCCCTCAATAAAAACTGAGGAAAACTGATAAAAAAAAAACAGGATTTGTACCTTAGAGATGGAGAACTAAGTATATCAATTAGTCTTCCTGAGAGGTGTGAGCACTGACCACAGAAAATGAATAAGATTTGATGCATTTTAAGAGGACATTTGTTATAAAGTTTCCTAACTCAACATTTGTATTCCATAAATCACATAAGAAATGTATTTTACTAGCCCAAAATTTTAGATATCTGTGTTGTTTTGTTTCTGTTTTTTTTTTTTTTTGTCTTTTTTTTATGAATAATTTGTTGTGCCATTGAATTATTCTTGTGATGGTAACAGTGTGTTTAGTGCAGGGAGGAGTTTTTCAAAGAGAAAAAAGTTACACTGTCCATGTTAACAACTTCAAAATCAACCTGCTAATATCAGAGGGGGAGAAAGTGCAGTCTTCAGCAAAAATAATTTTCTGCTTTCAAGAAACAAACATGTCTTTATAGATTGTTTTTCATTGAAGTATGTAGCTGTGTAATGTAGCTGCATCTTTCATAGTGATAAGTATAACAGAGCATCTTAAAATCCAGATTTAAGCAGTGTTTCCTCACTCACTGAAGTTTAACACAAGATGCTCAAGTATGTTAGTGGACATTAGAAGAAGATTGTAATCAACAGATGGGGAATCTGGGTATATCTCAAAGGGGTTTTAAGCTCTGCCAGTATAAAATCAGAAGGACAGTCTTGGAATGTGAGGAGATGGAGTAGCCCTTTATGGGAGAGAGCAGTTGGTGTGCATGGAGCTTTGACTGGGGATGGGTCAGGAGCCAATCCAGCGTTTATGGGTCAGGATTAAAGAGAAAACAGGTAGGGGTGACATTGTAATAAGTGTCTATTTATAGACCACATGCCTGGGAAGAACAAACAGATGAGGCTATCTATACACACATATGAGAAACTTCATGTTTGCAGTCCCTGGTCCTCATAAGGGACATCACAAGAGCAGAGTGTGGCCTCTTCAAAGATCTGCTTAGAAAAAGGAAAAGGAAAAGGAAAAGGAAAAGGAAAAGGAAAAGGAAAAGGAAAAGGAAAAGGAAAAGGAAAAGGAAAAGGAAAAGGAAAAGGAAAAGGAAAAGGAAAAGGAAAAGGAAAAGGAAAGGAAAAGGGAAAAGGAAAAGGAAAAGGAAAAGGAAAAGGAAAAGGAAAAGGAAAAGGAAAAGGAAAAGGAAAAGGAAAAAGAAAAAAAAAGAAAAAGAAAAAGAAAAAGAAAAAGAAAAAGAAAAAGAAAAAGAAAAAGAAAAAGAAAAAGAAAAAGAAAAAGAAAAAGAAAAAGAAAAAGAAAAAGAAAAAGAAAAAGAAAAAGAAAAAGAAAAAGAAAAAGAAAAAGAAAAAGAAAAAGAAAAAGAAAAAGAAAAAGAAAAAGAAAAAGAAAAAGAAAAAGAAAGAAAAAAAAAGAAAAAGGAAAAGAAAAAGGAAAAGAAAAAGGAAAAGAAAAAGGAAAAGAAAAAGGAAAAGAAAAAGGAAAAGGAAAAGGAAAAGGAAAAGGAAAAGAAAAAGAAAAAGAAAAAGAAAAAGAAAAAAAAAAAAGAAAAAGAAAAAGAAAAAGAAAAAGAAAAAGAAAAAGAAAAAGAAAAAGAAAAAGAAAAAGAAAAAGAAAAAGAAAAAGAAAAAGAAAAAGAAAAAGAAAAAGAAAAAGAAAAAGAAAAAGAAAAAGAAAAAGAAAAAGAAAAAGAAAAAGAAAAAGAAAAAGAAAAAGAAAAAGAAAAAAAAGAAAAAAGAAAAAAAAAGAAAAAAAAAAGAAAAA